>NC_056525.1:163967952-164151184 GCF_019175285.1 Sceloporus undulatus
AGCACTGAATTCTCACAACTCCCAGCCCACAATCTATTGGCTGGGCCTCAGCTGCCTTCGGATTGGTCAGCCGGGTGTTCTGTGCACCACAATGGGTTATAGGAATTGTGGATACCAGCTGATGATACTTCTGCTGTTTTGCTACGTATTTTCTTGTTTCCACCTGCTTTTTGCTTCCAGTCCTCCTTTCCTAGTGCTTTTTCTCAGTATTCTGCCCTCCTTTAACACCTCTTTTCTTCTTCCATTATATTGAGTAAATTTATTAAAACAACTGTTTTGCTTCACAAATTGTTCATGTTTTGTGGCACATCAAACTTGCGCACGCAGTTTGACATTCTAGATCTACTGATTAGGTGATTTGCTACTTTCCTTTTTATTTAACTGTAGCTTCTAGTCATAAAAATCTTGAGCTCCAGACTGACCAGCCATCTTATATCACTTAAGGTTACCTTGCCTTTAGTTGATGAGCCATCTGTTGGGAGAACAGATGTTCTGTCTTATTCATTCAAATAGAAATAATTCCTCTTGTATTTTTAACATTTAAAGGGGGCAATTACAAGGCCTTCAAATTGAAATATATTGCTTCAGAGCATTCCCTGGTTTTCAAAATAAACTTTCTGTTAAGCCAACACTGAATTGGAATGTAAAAGCCTTTTATTTTTCATTGGCTGGCCTCCTGATTTCTTAGAATGAATTTGCTTTGGATCTATAGTTGTTATGTTTTTCACAAATTGGGAGTTGTGACTGGATGTGTATCAGGAACTGCCCTTCATAGTGTAAATAATTTTTTAACTCTCCTTCCTTCCTTCCTTCCTTCCTTCCTTCCTTCCTGCTGCTTTGGGTCATAAAGTTTGGAAAGGCATACAGAGGTGCTTTATGAGTCTAGGAAAAAAACAACACCCCCCCTAGTTAAACTCCCCCCCCCAATTTTTTTAAAGCCTGCCAAGACTCTTGGGAGACAATTTATTTGTATTTTACTTATTTGTTTCACACATTTATAATACCATCCTATAACCAAACTCTTAGGACAATTTACAAAAGGGTAAAAACACATTTAAAACTACATATTACACAGATAAACAGTAAAATGTTAAAAAAATAAAATAAGTGGCATAAGAACAAGTAGCACAAAATAAACTGATTAGATTAGGGACATATTAAATTGAGGACAGGAAGATAACAGGAAGATAAAAAGATGCTTGCCTAGGGCCAAAACAATATTCCATTAGATATTGGGAGAGTCTCTCTAAAGAATACTGTATGCATCATAGCCATACCATTACTGTTGACTTTTGCCACTGGCTACCCACTGCTTTTCACCTAGAAAATGAATTTAAAGAATGACATCCAACGCAACAAAAGAGTTCAGGTACATACATTTACAGGCAGCTGATTGTTTTGTAGTCCCAACCTGAGTCAAAAATCTTCACTTTTGTGTTGAATATAGAAATGAACCCAAAGTCTGTGAAAGACAGTAGTCTGCTCACCCTACACTTGCTAATCAAGTTTCTGAGCCATCTTGCAAGGCAGCCAGTGTGGGTATCAAATAGGTCTGCACTCTTGGCTGCCCATTTGCTCACCTAAATGGAATTCATTGTCACCAGTGGCTATCAGGCAAGTTGTTAAACCTAAGGCTGGTCCATGCACTATCCCCGGTCTAGAAATCCTAAGCTTCATCCCACATGCCCAGACAAAAATTCAAGCCTCCCTCATCATGAACTAAAGAGACAACATTAGATATCATCTGCCTAAGAGTCTGAGAATATTGCTTAGTCTTTGGAGTCTCCCTTCCTCTTCCACATGGCAGGGGAATCTGGTAGGTACACTTTAAAAAACCCAGATAAGAGAATTGTTTTTGATCTTAACGATGCCTGGTTTAAAGAATCAAATCTTGGCCCTCCCCTCCCCTGCCCTGATTTAGGTGACTTATCAGTTTGCTTGTTGTTCTTGTAGGAGTTTGCCTTCCCTCTCTGGCATCATCAGTCTACAGAGAAGATTGATTTATCAGTTAGTTTCTAATCTTAAGTTTTCCTTCTGCCAGCCTACTTTTACTGGGTCTGTGTAGGAGGGGGCCAGAGTTTAATCAGGCCAATATTTATAGCTTTCAGATGACTTGGAGCCTGTCACAGTGCAGATGATACTCAAGGTGGCTTAATTACAATATCTCCCTCTGTTCTTGCCTCATGAAATTTTCATGCTTCTCTGTGTTTGTCACTTCACATCTGCAGTGCTGCTTGTTTTGATTTTTGCCTTTTAAACTTTTGAATTTTGAAAAGTCTTCAAAACACACACAGAGAGAGAGAGAGAGAGAGAGAGAGAAGTCTACAATAACCCTTAAAGGCACACCAATGTATCCTCTTTTATATAATGTATTCAAGTGTCTTGTCATTAAGTCTGGATTGCAATTATTGTCCATAACAGTAAACTTTGGGGTGATTAGTTTTAAGACTTTTTACCAATATGGGTACTGTTTATAGAAAATATACTGAAATGTTTCAAAGACATAACTGTGTTCGTCTGGAAAATCAGCATGCAAAGAGATCTTATAGCATCTTTGAGACTAACTGAAAAAAGTTGATAGCAGGAGCTTTAGTAGATTTGAGTGTATGAAGAAGTCTGTGAAAGCTCATGCTACCAACTTCTCCCTTTCAGTTAGTCTCAAAGGTGTTACAAGATCCCTTTGCATACTGGGATGTGAGCAGATCTCAGTCATTCGACCCACATATTCCATGCTAGAGATGGGGAGGACCTTCACTTGAGAGAACTAGACTCAGTGGGGAACAGTGGATAATCAGTTGGTTATCAGCAACAGATGGTGCTATGAAAATGGAGAATTCCTCTGAGTGCTAAGGGTCGGGGGATGCACTCCTAGCAGTGGGTTTCTTTCACCTCTGCCCTGGCATCCTCATGACTCTCCCATTCCTGCAGTTGTTTCCTTTAGAAATTATCCAGATTCTTTCCATTCCTGCACTTGTGTCTATTAAAGCCTCTCCTTTCCTGTCTAAGCTGCTTATTCAAGGGATCAAATACTGAGTACATTAATAAAAGCTAATGGTAATGGGTAAGAATATTTGGCTCTGTAACTCACTTGGTATCCTTTAGCTTGGTGCAGGCGGACTGCTTCCTGATCCCTTCACCATGGTGAAGAGATTTAGAAATGCTGACATCTCCACCAAGTCTAAATGTCTCAATCTTGCTTCCTTCACAAGTTAGCTGGGCTGTTACTGTTCTGTTTTGGAAGAAAGGCAAAATAATGAATGAAACAAATTACGTAAATGTGTTGTTCATTCACTGCTTGGTTATGAATAGAGGAAACATGCAAACCTAGGCTATTTTAGGGACACTTTTGGTGTCTTTTGTGAATTTATTTGGTTTGGTATGGCCTGTCGCTTCAGGTTAATACTTGCCTACCTTTTGTGTGGGTTGACATGAAAGAGACAAAGTATGTATATATGAGGGGGGATCATGTAACATTTTTGAGATTGAGAGAGAGATGTTAATAGCATAAGGTTTCGTAGAGTTAAGTCTACAAAAACGTATGTATCAACTTCTTTCAGATTATTATTATTATTATTTATTTATTTATTTATTTATTTCCCACCTCTCCAACAAGATTGAGGTGGCTTACATCAGTAAAATCCATACAATACAACAGAATAAAATCCCACAATAATAGGCAGTTTTAAACTAATTGAAGTTTCCGGACTAGGCACAAGAGTAGCCACATGTGGAGCGCATTACAGAAGTCAAGTCATGAGGTTACCAGCTCATGTACCACAGTTTTCAAGTCCCCGGCTCCAGGAAGGGACGCAGCTGGTGTATCAGCCGAAGCTGATAACAAGCACTCCTGGCCATCGCATCTGTCTGAGCTGACATCTGAAGCGACGGATCCAAGCTGCAACACACAGTCCTTTAGGGGAAGTGTGACCCTATCCAGGACCAGTTGACACATTTCCATACCCGGATTAAGGGGCCCAACAATGAGTACCTCCATCTTATCTGAATTCAGTTTCAGTCTATTTTTCCTCATTCAGTCCATTACCACTGTAAGACAATCATTCAGAGGAGAGATGCTATCCTTAGTCATTGCTGTAATCCGATGCAAGGAGAGATATATCTTGGTGTCATCAGCATACTGATAACACCCCGCCCCATGTTAGTCCCAAAGGTGCTACAATATTCATTTGTATACTGATCCAGACTACCATGGTCATATCTTTGATTTGTATGAGAGACATTGGAAAAGTTTAACTTCTGACATGCCAGATGTCGAATGGTTGTTGACCCAATATTGAATCATTTTCATGCTCAGGCTAGAGGTGCAGCCATTGACCTTTCCCAAATGTAGATGAGTATATGGGAAGACCTTCATGTTGCTGGGCTTCCATGAGTTTTTTTTCCTGTACAGGAGCCCCCCTCTGAGATATTCAGAAGCTGCTGCTTAAATCTAAGATTCCTAGCAGATCTGCTATATAAATTCAGATAACAGCTAAGTTAGATTTTGGACAGCAGCTCCCAGAATCGCCTGGACAGTGGCCAAGCTGCCTAGAAAATTGTGGCAGCTGCAGTCCCCAAAAGTAATTTTTCCATACTTTGGTCAAATCCATTAATTGCATTGGATGACTTTGCTCATAGAAGCAATTGCATTTCCCAAAAAGATTTCTTGCTACTAGATATATATAGTAAAGGCACATTTGGCATATTTAACACTTAGTTATATTTCATACTAGATACGTAAAGGCATATAATTTCTCTGCTGTTGTGTTTTGTTTTGTTTTTACAGTAATTTGTGAATGGGCATGCATCCTTTGTTATTAGATACAAGGGTGAAGTTGAGTGCTTCCCCACCTCCTTTCACAACCTTGTAAACTACAGCCCCTTTTCTCCTTTACACAGACACAGAATCACACACACGCAGACACACACACTCTTTATGCAGGCACATAGCTCTTGTTAAATAATGAATGGTCCTGACGATTAAGCCATGTTTTTGTGAGAGTGACTTCTCTGGAATGTGTAGAGCTAACCTAGTTTCGGTTCTCTTGAGCTCCTGGAGGTTTTTATTTTTAATGGAAAGGCTTTTGCCTGTGTGCGTATGCGTGCGCGCGCACACACACACACACACACACACACACAGAGCCCCTCTGAATCAGTCCATGTGACTGCACAGTCATGTGTCTGTCCTTTTATTTGTGTAAGGCAAGTTTCAACAAGCTGGGGGACAAGGTGGTGGTGGTGGAGATAACTGAAATTATTTGTTAGCAAAACTTTCATATTAAGTGTAAATGTCTGTCTGTGTAGCCTATCTGAAGGGAACTGTTTTCTACCACCCCCTCCATCTTGGTCTCTGAGGGGGAGAGAAAGGAACTGCGCCCTCCCCAAAGGTATCCACCTCCATCTTGGGACTCTGAGGGGGAGAGAAAGGAACTGCGCCCTCCCCAAAGGTATCCAACTCCATCTTGGGACTCTGAGGGGGAGAGAAAGGTAGGCCAATCCCATCAGGCCTCCCTTAAAGGAACGGCGCCCTCCCCAAAGGCATCCAACTCCATCCTGGCCTCTGAGGGGGAGAGAGGGTGGGCAAACGCCATCAGTCCTGTCCTTAAGATACAGATCCCTCCATCTGTCCATCTGCCATGGTCCAGGCCTCAGAGGGAGAGAAGAATGCTGGACCTAATCCCCTTCCCCTCAACCATTCCCTTCTCCTTTTGTGTCGTGTCTTCTTAGATTGTAAGCATGGAGGCAGGGAACCGTCTAATTAAATGATTTTATGTACAGTGCTGTGTAAATTTACAGCGCTATATAAATAAAGTTTAATAATAATAATAATAATAGTTGTACATAGGCTTTGTCACAGATACTTGAAGCAGTAACTAAAATACTGCTTCCACTGTTGGTTGTTCCTGATTTGCTTTATTGCTGTTGCTTTTGTTCAAGCAATCCTGTTTCATTTCAGTCAAATGGCTCCCAGATAGTTCCTGCTGTCATTTCTCATTGACATTTCCAGGAGAGAGTAACCTAAGCCAGTGTAGCCTTCAGCATTTTCATCAATGGGTTTGAGCTTCAGCCTCCAATGTGGATCCCATTTGTAAAAAACAATGCTGTTCCCCCCACTCCCGTCTTTCCTCTCTCTAAGAAGACAGTAGTACCAAGTGGGAACAAGCAGTGGTAGTGTTGCTTCTGTAGTCTTCCTACTAGGCTAGTGTTTGTGACTGCCTGTTGTGCACCACAACCCTGCAATTTGATGACAGAAATAACTAAGTAAAACAAAAATAGGCAACAGTTTGGGATGCACCTGTGGGGTTGTTTAGCAGCAAGGACCTTAGTGTTCACACGCTATTTGTAAGGGAATAGATGGAGCCCTGGTGGCATAGTGGTTAAATGTCGGTAAAAAACATTGTGAATTCAGTCAGGTTGACTCAGCCTTCCATCCTTTTATAAGCTGGTAAAATGAATACTAAGCTTGTTGTGGGCAATTGGCAAACAAATTGTAAACCACTTAGAGAGTGCTTAGCACTATAAAAATGGTATAGAAATGTAAGTGCTATTGCTATTGTTATAGTTCCCTGTTGAGAGATACTCCAGATTGTTCTACTATAATGTAGGAAATCTGACTTCTGATCCTCACTCGGCCATGAAGCTCACTGGGTGACTTTTGGTGAGTCTGGATGGGATAAAGGCACATTAATTTTCAAAATAGGTGTTATCACGTTCGACCATGGCTGGGCGAACGCAACCCATACATAACCTGGATGCCAGCCGGGCTTATCCTATCACTTTCCAAAAATGGAAAAATCACATTCTTGGAAAGCTGCAGGATAAGCCCAACTAGCATTCAGACTTTGTACGGGTTGCATTCGCCCGGCCACAGCTGAATGTGATAACATTCATTTTGAAAATTAAATGTGCCGTTATCCCATCAGAGATAAGGTGCTTTAAAGCCAATGTGCCTATCTTCTCTGTCTCTTGTCATGCTTCTTGTGAGGATAAAAATGGGGAGTGGACAAAAGTTTTACACACTTTAATCATAGATCATTCCTCCTGTCTACTCCTCATAGGCTCTTTACCATGCATCATAAGCTCTTCACCATTTTCTTTTACAAAGAAAATTTTATTTTGTGAAGCCTTGGGTGGATTCCAGGTTTCTCTACTAAGGAAGCCGAAGTAGATTTTGTGGCCAGGAAGAAAACTGATGAAAGAGGTGGGCAAGAGCCTGTGTTTGAAACATGTGAATAGGGGAAAGTTAACCAGCAAGAGAACTTGGCTAACATGTGCATGACATGCAGTAATGTAGTATAAAGCATAAAGCATGGGAAAATCTCTGTCAGCCAAATGAATTCTATTTCAGAGAATTTCAGAGGCGAGGGCTACATGCTAGTGTAGAGTTGGATCAGTTGCGAGAAACTGGGGTTGGAATGCTAGCATATTTTAGCTTAAAACCCTTACTACCAGTAACTAGGCCTCAGAAGAATCACTTCAGCATTTTAGAAGAGTTTGTGTGTGCAGAATCTACAAAATCTGGGGTATCCCCTAGTGATTGTGTCCTGGGGAAGGTGTTGCCATGTAAGGAAGGCCAGAGAGGTGGGTTTGGACCCAAGACTTCAGGCACTTCACAATATTGTTGTGGTGTAGTGTAACACAAGTGAATCTCAGGCTGTCATCTCCACCCTGTACCTCTGTTATCACCCATCTGGAAAAAGTTACACTTGCCCCTCCATATTCGCTAGGGTTAGGGGCACAAGACCTCCATGAATATGGAAAAAATGCAAATAACAAAAACACCATGTTTTTACCTGAGAGGACACTTCTCTAGAAATCTCTGCGTCTTCCAGTGCAACTCTGTGGTCAGCGTCCGACAGACACTGACCATAGAACTGCATTGGCGGAGCTACAAATGCTTAGTGGAGTGTTCTCTCTAGAAATCTCCTAGTTCCTTCAGTGCAACGTTTAGTTAAAGTTGACCATAGAGTTGTACTGGAGGACCTAGATATTCCTAGAGAGAACACATTAATCAAATCCGTGAATAATCAAAGCTGCAAATATGGGGGGATGAGTGTAGAAAATTTATTTTGCTACTTCTGTAATGGTGTCTGGACCAACAAACTGTGGTTGGCTATAACTGTGATTAGTTTCCAAGCAGCTTACTTCAAGCTAGAGTAACTGGAGCCAGTTTGCTTGAATTAGCCTTAGACATAGTTCTGGGTCTTAGCACTGTGGTTAAGCAAAACTGGAATAGGAAGCTTCTAAACTCTGGGGGGCTGGAGTGCATGAATGCAAGGCCTCTTCATGGCCATTCGTCACACAAAACTATAGCTTAACACAGGGTTTCCCAACCTTTTTGACTCACGGAGCCCTAGGGGCTCCACAGAGCACAGGTTGGGAACCGCTGGCTTAGCATAATGTGAGAATGTTGCATTATGTACAGTTTCCATTGGTTCTTGGTGGGTAAGACTTGCTATAGTGCAAGTTTTAATGTACAGGACCCTGATATTCTTCTCAGCATTAACCCATCCTAGCTTCTGCACTCCAGTGAAAAGAGGAAAATATAAAATTTAACTGGTGTCTTTTCTCCATAATATTTAAAAGCAGTGGGGGCAAAGCCATAGTAAAAAAAATGGTCTAAAAGAAACAATTAGGAAAGTGGGTGTGGGGGGGAGAGAGATAGAGAGGCTTCTATTTTAAATAGCAGTCTTAGAAGAAACATTATATTTAAAAGGAAAACATTTTCTCCTTCCCCCACCCCCTGTCAATTGAACTGATTCACATGACCCATTTTGGTGCTGACATTCAAGAGGTGGCTGTTTCTTTTGTCAACTCATGTCCTGCAGAGCAGCAAAGAATCTACTCTCTTCAGAGCCAAACACTTCCTACCCTGGAGATGAGCAGCTATAGTTTGTGAAATGATTCCACATTTACTCCACAAGGTTCTTTTATGGAAATTTTTGTTTTGTGTAAGCGCAGAAACTTCATTCTCCTCCTTGCAGGCAGCTGTGGAAATGAATTTGGAAACTAGCAGTGGCTTTCCAGATGTTGTTCAACAGTTCTGGGGTAATAGGTGAAAAGTGCATTGGCTTCTAGTTTGGTTCTGAGCTGAGTTCCAGCTGCTGGTTTTGACCTACAAAGCCCTTTCCTTGCTTTGGATCAAGGTATTAGAAAGACATTCCCCTCCCTTATAAGCCTGCCAAAAAATTTGAGATCATCCATGGAGTCCTTTGTTGCGTGTTCCAGCATCTCGTGAGACTAGGTTGGACAAGGCATTCTCTGCAGCAACACCCCAATTGTGGAACTTGCTGCCAAGGGGAATAAGGCTTACGCTTTTTTGAGGTTTTGTTGGGCAGCCAAAATGGTGGTGGTCTACATGGCTTGAAATTGCTCTGGCCTTGTCAACTGTTAGGCTTAAAATTATTTTTAAGGAGTATTTTTAGTTTTTTAAGATAGGTTTTATCTTTGTATTATTCTAAATGTTTTCATCCATTGTGCATTGCCTTGGCAGGCTGAGAGGTGGTGTATAAATGCTTCAAATAAGTCTAGAATGGTGGATACGGGTGCCATGGAAGGAAACACGTTCTAGTATCCTTGCCTCTCACCTGGATTTCTTTGCTTACAGTGATTCGTGTGCTCAGATATGAGTCTCAGAAAAACAAAACACCTCTGCTGTAGAAATTCTTGTTTGTCATAGCTGTTCAGATATAAGGACATGTACAAAAATTGATTGTTGATGTCTCTCTATGATGCAAATAAAGTTGGAGAGTTCCATTGCTGTGCTCAGTGCCTTTTGTTATGTGCCTTCAAGTCCACTGTGACTTGAAATATAATCTTGTCACAAGACTTCCTTGCGTGATTTATTCAGTTGAAGTTTGCCATTGCCTTCATTTGAGCTGAGAGAGTGAGGCTTGCCCCAGGTCACCCAGTTGGGTTTCCATAGCTGAGTGGGTATTCAAACCCTATTCTCCTGGCATGCCAGTCTAACACTCAGACCACAAGACAGCCACGCTGGCTCTCCAAAATACCATATTGACTTTTGAGGCTCTATGCATTTACATTTTGCATATTTCTAAAAATGAAAGTGTAATTGGACTCACCATTTGGTTCACTGGTTATATCTTGGGTATATATGTGTTTAGAAGTAGACAGTATACATCTTGGCTTCCAACACTTTGTTCTTAACACCTGTAATACAAGTCATGCAGAGTCCTCACAGATGGGTTTTGTTTCTTCAGCGAAGTGTCATGCCAGTATCTATAACCACCTGCTTTTTCATATAATTGTAGTTCCCAGTTGGAAGTTTTAAAATATCTATCTATTGCCATTTCCATGATGGCTCTCATGGCTTCTTTCCCCAATTTCACTTTGGGCCTGTACAGACAGGCCAAATAAAGCTGCTTCGGGTCACTTTAGAGGTATGCTGTTTATATGATGCATGCGTCCTAAGAGGCTGGAAGTGGCGCCAAAACCATGCTCCAGTCCTAAGGACTGAAGCGCTGCTTTGGCACAGCTTCTGGCCTCTTAAGATGTGTGTATCATTTAAACAGCATACCTCCAAAGTGACCCAAAGCAGCTTTATTTTGGCCTGTCTGTAAGGGCCCTTTGTTTGGTTTAAATACAACCAAGAGAACAAGACTACAAATCTTTACCTCATACACGTTGTCTTGCAGCTTGAGGTACCTGAATGCTTCTGCCAACAAACTGGAAATGTTGCCTCCAGCCACTCTTTCAGAAGAGACCTGCAGTATTTTACAGGAACTGTATTTGACCAACAATCACCTCACGGATAAATGTGTGCCGTTGTTAACGGGCCATCCGCACCTGAAGATCCTCCATATGGCATACAATCGTCTGCAAAGCTTTCCTGCAAGGTAGAGTAAATTTCTTGAGAGAAATTTTAGAACATTTATGACTGCTGCTGCTGATGGTGGTGGTGATGATAATGATCACAATATTGTTTATATATTAATGTTCTTCATACATGCCACTGTGAACAATCTAAATTTGTATGACGTATAGGAAGAGGAGGAGGAGAATCCAAGGGGGGGTTGTCAAGCAGAAATGAAAGGGAAAGAGAGGAATGCATACCATGGGATCCCTTTCAGTCAGTGCACTTATATTTGGGGAGGAAAGCATTGTTTGTCTCTGTTTAACAGGGTTAGAAAAAAACATAATTTTCTGATTTAGTGCTACACATGAATACACCCCAAAAACCTGTTTTTTCCCCAACCCTCCTGCCTAGGTATGATACTTCATGTGTAGCTTTTTAAGAGGTGAGAATTGAAACAAGGCAAAAAACCAACAACAAAATTTTCTCTCAGACGCGCAAGCTTGGGTTGACTAGCTTGGATAGGTAGCTGAAATCAATAGATCAGGGATTTTCAAGGTTATGAGGTCTTGTAGGAGATAGATGAGAGGAAACAGATGTGTATACTGTACACACAAAGCCAGGCTAAGTGTCTGAGGATGTTCACTGTTTACCCAGGGCTAGCAGTTCAAAGGAGGAAAAAAAGATATGGGATACTAGCTTCATGACATGTATTTTTCTTTTTTTAAAAAAGATATCACAAGGAAAGAGGAAGGTGACAGATGATTTTGCCCTTAGCAATTTCTGCCAGCTCAACAAGCCCAAGAGGCAGGGTTGGCAAGTAGAAGGAGACGTGGTACATCTGCCTACTGGCTTAATTGGTACCCATGTGCATGAGTTAGGGCAGAGTTTAAGAATGATGTTTGACTCTTTTGGGAACTATGGTTAGAATGCATTTATTTTATGGAGGGCTACAGACAAAAATGTGGGTGCTTATTTTGAGCTTCCATGAAGAACTCATCCCTCTGCCTTCTCCCCCCTCTTCCCTTTCCCACCAATTCAGTTTCTTCTGTCACAGTAAGATTTCCCACATGCCCTGGACAAATCTTCTCTTCCTGTTCTGCTAATTTTCTCGTCTTCAGTCCTCCAAGATTTTTTTATCCCCACCTCACCATAAGCAAGCTTTTCTTCTCTCAATCAGGCTGACCTTCAGCTTCACAGCTGTTGCACTGTTCTTGAGGCCTCCATGACTGATGAGTTTTCCCTCAGCATTTTGAATGTTTGTGTTTATCTGAGTAGCTGTAGGGCAGTGGTGGCGGATTTAGACCAGCCTTCCCTGGTCTGGTTTGCTCCAGATGTGTTTGAATATACTGGTAGTTTTCAGAACCCAGCAGTGCCTGTGATGTCGTGGTTGGAAGATTCTGGGAGTTGTAGCCCCAATACATCTGGATGAAATCAGTTTGGAGAAGGCTGATTTAGGCTGTTGTTTTTATTGTATGGCTAAATCACACACATTACTAAATTGAGTAAAATATGTTTCACTGTGCTCAGATGTTTGTACTGTTAGCCTGTCTTCCATCCCCACTCACTCATCTTCCAGATTACTACTGCTAGTGATGCTACCACTTCTCCTGTCTAGGATATCGAACATACTGGTGCCTTAAACAGGAGTAATAGTATGATTTTCACCAGCAATAGTGGCTGTGCCAGCAAGACGGTAGAAGCAAGGCTGTTGCATATGCTAAAAATATTGCTCGTGCCTTGCATACAGTGTAGCTGTATTACCTTCCTTTTCAAATATATCAAAAGAGTTGCCATGTACATGATGGAGCAGATCTGTTCTCTGAGGGAAACAAGACTAGACCCAGTGGGTAGATATTGTATAGAAGAGGGTTTTGGCCAGACATTTGGAGAAATTTCCTAAGAATAAGAGTTGTTACACAGTGGAAGACAGCCTCGGGAGGTAGTGGGAATATATTAGCAGAAGCTTGGGTGCCCTGATGTATATCCTGCATCAAACAGCCCATATTGAGCATGGGTTTGACTAGCCAACCTACAGGTTCTCTTCAAACTCTGTATTTCAGCCAGAAGCTACCCATTTTGTAGCATAAATAACACCTCCCCTCTCAAATTTCTGTCCTTACACTAACCCTTTGAAATAATTAGTACACCTGTTTGACAAGTAGGAAAACTGGCCCTAAGAATGATTTCTCCAGAATTTCACTCAGTGAAAATGAGAACATGGGTGAAGGAAAAAGGCAATTCTGTTGGATCAAAGCTAGCTACTAGTAGGCCTGCTGCCACCTTCTGTCAATTCAGACTGTAACACTGTATGCAAACCATGTATTTACCAATTGACAAATAATTTGTCGGAAACCAGCTTTTAAATTTAAAGAAGTCATTGTGTGTATGAGAAAGAAAGCTTTTGACTGCTACTTAAAATCAAACTATTATCTTGCTTTTCTAGTAAAATGGCTAAACTTGAAGAGTTGGAAGAAATTGATGTGAGTGGAAACAAGCTGAAATCCATTCCCACCACCATCATGAACTGTCGGCGAATGCATACTGTGATTGCACACTCCAATTGCATTGAAGTCTTTCCGGAAGTCATGCAGCTTGGCGAAATCAAAGTATGAGTTTCATATTTCCATAATTTAACCCAAGAAATCCTCTCTAGGTGTTGGAAGTAGTTGATAATGGAAACATAGCAACTTTGAAATGCTCAGATATCAAAGTGTGATGTCTCATGTAATCAGTGAAGTGGCATATAGATAAATGAGATAACCAGTCATTACAGAGGAAGAATCCCATTAGTATTCCATGCTGTCTATATCCAGAGACAGGGTGTTGTCCCAGTAAAATCCAAGTAACTAATTTACTCTATGAGTCACAGTGGTGGCTGAGGGATGGTGAAGATGGGGAACACCCAACGCTGTGTATTTTGCTTCAGTGTGCTGGGGACAGAGAGCCTTCCAACTTCTTTACTGGGTCAAGTTTTCATTTTTGCAATGCTCTCTGTCAACCTAGCATAGCATTAGCAAGCTTTTAATATCAAAAGCCCACTGAAACAAATGCATGGCTTATACCTCATGCATTCTCAAGACTTGCCCTGGATGGACATAACAGGTTTGGTGGAGGAAAATATGGACCACAGGCCATCTGTGAACCCAGGTACATCTTTTACAGCCCAGCAAGGTTTCCCCTCCCCCTTGATGACTACTGTCTCCTCATAAAACCCATGGGCCAGGTCACTATCCTCATCGTAACACATGGAGCCCCAGCAGGTGAAGATGAAAGGAGTGACCAAGCAGAGCCACTACATCAGCTCCTGGTCCCGACCTGGCCTCTTGGAGATGGCTGGCCCACCTGAGCCAAAGGGCAAGGCCCCATGGCATGGAACCTCTGGTGCCTATGTCTCAAGAGTGGTGACAGTGGCGGCATGTCTGGGGATGGGGACTGATGAAGGGAGGAGCCACTTTCTCCATCCTCAAGTTCCTGCATATCAGAGGGGTTTGTGTGTGTGTGCGCGCGCGTGCGTGCGCAAATTGTGCAAAAATAAACCAAAAATCTTATCTGTGGTAAAAAAAAATCCTCAAAAATCCAGACCAAAAGTGACTTCTAGTCTTTTTGGAGATGAGTTTTGTGTGATTTTGAACCACCTTGGAAACCCTACAGCACCTGGTGGGTCCAAAGGAACAGGAATTGGCACCATATCCATCACAGTTGCTAGTTCCTGATTTAAGCTATGTCTCATCTGTGTGTGTTGTTTGTCTGTTTTGGATTTTTATCATGGTATCATGTTGCCCTGAAAAATGGGCATTTCATATCTCTGACCAAGTCTAATGGTTTTAAGTTTCAAGAACATAGATTTTGATTTAACATTAGAAGGAACTTATTGACAGTAAGAGCTGTTCGATAATGGAACAAATTACAAAGAAAAGTGGTGGAGTCTCATTCTCTGGAGGTGTTCAAAAAGAGAGTAAAAAGCCACCTGCTGGGGATGCTTTATCTGGATTTCCTGTATTGAATGTTGGGTTGGACTCAGTGGCTCATGGGGCTCCTTCCCTATTTCTACAAGTCTGTGATGTTCTACGATACTAGAAGAGTGGGTAATGTCCAAATTACCTTGCTTCTGTGTTTTTCCTGCCACCCAGTTGAGAATCTGCTGCAATTCCTAACAGAGAATCAATTGCATAATTTAATATCTTTGGAAAGAGTCCATTTCATTGCCATCCATTGACATTTTTCTTTGTGACTTCTTACATTTTGTTCAGTTTTTGGTGCAGGCATTACTATTGAAATTGCTTTTGAGTGCACTTTTAAGTTAATAGCCTGCTCTATGCTAAGGGCTTATGGTGAGTAACATGTTATTCAGAGGTAGCAGTTCTGTCTAAATAAGGACAAATCCTTCTCCACAAATGGCTCCCATTCTTTGTACTCATGACATTACTTTTAATTAAAACTCACTTAACACTGATGTGCTCCATTAGCTTAAGGAGAATAATTACTTTGCTAATACCAATAAACAGCCAAATTACTACTTGTTCTCCAGCATGCATGAGGGTTTTGGGGAAAGAAAAAACATTTTTAACAATACCTTTTGTTTGTGTGACAAATCACAAAAGGATTGTTTTGTGGAATGTGCATATAAGAAACTGGCTGGTGTTTTTGCCCTACAACAGGATAGAACCCCCTAAATTAAGGCTGTTTGGCCCAGTAGCTGCAGTTGTATATATTCATGTAGGCCGTGCTACTACAAACTGCAGTGATACCCTCGCTACTGAAAAAAAGCAGTACACAGAAAATTAGATGTCAAGGAGACTATTAGGTTTCTCTCTGTAACCTAAACACATGGCATGGGAACATTTCTTCCCGAGTTCTCTGAAATTACTCTAAAGCCACCAGATCTTGTGTGATCTTTGAAGCTAGACAGGGTAAACCCTGGTAGTACTTGGATAAGGGACCACCAATGAATACCAGTGCTGTGGGTTATATTTCAGAGGAAAGAACTGGCAAAATCACCTCTGAGTATTCCTTGCTCAAGAAAATCTTATGAAAAATTCAAGGGGTTACCATAAGATGGCAGGAGACTTGAAGGTGCACGCATATATACATTCCAACCTGGAATTTGAAGTGGTATAATCCAGATCCTGATGTGAGCTTCATGTTTCTGCTCATGAGGAGCAGGCTTTTCTTGTTTTCATGCCTTTCTGTTTAGCCAAAAATGCATAAGAGCAGATGAGAGCTGATTGTTTTCTCAATAATACCGCTCTCTTTTCTTTCTCCTTCCTTCTGTTCCCCTTCCTTCAGTGCGTGGACTTGAGTTGTAATGAGCTGACCGAAATCACGTTGCCTGAGAACTTGCCTCCGAAGCTGCAGGAACTAGATCTAACTGGAAACCCCAGACTTGTCTTGGACCACAAAACCCTGGAGCTATTGAAGTAAGGAACTGTCAGTTTTATTACACAGTAGGCAGAAGGGAACACAGAGCACTTGAGAAGCAAATACACCCAGTATCTAAACATAAGGTACCTGCAATTCCAAAAGAGGAAAAATGTGTTGCTTTCTTCTTTTATTGCTATACTAGCTAAATGACTAGTTAGGAGCATACCTTCTCTTATCCCCACAAAGAGTCTGAGTACTGGGCTCTTAACTAAACCTTTGCTCTTCCAATCCCAGAGTGCACTTCCTTTTTTCTCTTCTCTCCCCCTGTTCATTCCCTATAGATGAGTATTGTGCCCTGCCTCCAATTCTCCACATGTTCCTGTCGTAGTTTCTGTGGCTCTAGTTGCAGTATTAGGTACTATTGTCCCTTCCTTTGGCCTGATTGGATCCAGCATAGAATCTCCCAAGGAACATTTATGGCTTTCATAGACATTTGAACTACATTGTCCTAGTTTTAGCTTCACCTTCAAACCAACATACAATTGCTGGCTGTACTTTAGTGGTTAGTATCAGCAAAGAACTGAATATTCTGTGTAAAGAGCATTCTGTTGTGTAGGCTGATAAGAATGACTGGGTTAGCTGGAAATAGTTGTACAATAAGTACTTGCAGAGATTTGCACAAGGGATCCAGGAAGGGAGTTATTAGTGCAGATCATAAATACCGAACAGTGTTGTGCATACCAAGAACATCCCCTTCCCTGAATGTGATGCACTTAGGTATAAATGTAGCCTACCAGCCTCACTGAACCAAGAAATAATAACTTGGTTGCACTATATTTCTTCTACATACAAGAACTGGCAGGAAGTCACAACATTCTCATTTGAATATATAATTCCTTTCTTATATATAACAAAGCTTGAGGTGTTAATGGTTTGGACTCAAACTCTGAGAAACATCCATCTGGCAGGACCATTCCCATGGTGGCTGAGGAATTCTGGGAGCTATAGATAAACAGCAGCAGCAGCAACAATTTTTTTTCAAGAGCTTCTCTTTCTGTAATGTTGAAAAGTTGTGTGGCTTTCAACCAAAAGTGGCACAAGTGTGTCTTTTGACCCTCTTAAATATAGGACAGTCTTAACATTGCACCTAATCATGACAAAGTGCACCTTCACTGAAATTTAGTCATGCCATTTATGGCCACAGCAGGAATAAATGCTGTTGTTTTTTTTATAAATTATTATTCTTCAATTGCACAACCGTTTCCTGTGTCACAGTCAGATAGTTCTGAAGTATTATTCTTCCTTCTCTTCCTCCTTCACCTCTTCCTATGAACCCTCTGATCCCAGGAATTGAACGTTGGCCTTACGTGGCTCTCGTAACCTGCAGGTTCCAAAGGATGAAACTGTCAACAAGTTCACATCTGCCTTTATTTCCTTTGTTAAAAGACGTGCTGGAGAGCACTTTCCTCATTCTTGGTAAACCTCTGTGTTGCTTTTGCACCACTTTGCCAACTTGTATAAACATGCCCTGTATGGATTACAGTTGCCACAATAATGTTGGCTGGAACAGTCTTCTTGCTTGTTCATTAAGCCGTTTCTCTTCAGAGCCTGCCCAGGCCCTCTGTAGGTCTGCTGTTCCTGTTACCATTTAATGATTTCCTGCTCCATGGCCATGCCACCTACCATCAGAACCTTAGCTCTTCCTTCACTTTTGTGCTGTTGCAGATTTTGGAGAGCCAGTGTGGTGTAGCAATTTGAGCACTGGACTAGGACTCTGGAGACCAGGGTTTGAATCCTGCTCACCTTGGGCAAGTCACACTCTCTCAGCCTCAGAGGATGGAAATGGCAAACCCCCTCTGAAGAAACTTGCCAAGAAACCCCCATGATAAGGTCACCATAGGTCATAAATTTTTTGGAAGGCACACAACAACAACACTCACCTCTGGCACAGAGTCCAGGAAAATTAGTTTTCATAACTGTAGTTCCTAGAATCCTCCAGGCATCCTGGCCAGTGGTCATACTGGTGAGTGAATTCTAGAAGTTATAGTAACCAAAAGTAGTTTTGCCAGACTGTGCTCTTGCATAGTATTTTATCATGTGATTGCATGATAGAGTCTAAAACTCCAGGCATGCTTGTGTAGAATAGAAGCTGGCTTGATTTTCTGGGGCTGGCTCCTCTTAAGTTCAGTGAAGCAAAGTGTAATAGGCTGCAGCTGAGGGAGGTAAGCCCTTCTGATCCTGGATCACTTGGGTTTCCTTCGTAGAGGCATCGCCTCGCTGTTTCATAGACTTTTAGTTTGCAGCCTAGTTGCTTTGAGAGGTGGTCATTTGCACATGGGGTGTTGGTGTGGTGCACAAAAGCTATGCATCATTCCTGACAGTGGGTGACTTAGCCATCACAGAAAGGGAGATATGGTAATGGGGATTGAAAGAGAAAGAAAGAGGGACTGGTAATTCCTTCCCTTAAACCTCTTCCAACTCCAGAATGCTTTGGTGGTCTTTCATCTGTGGATGAAAGTTAGTTGCTGGAGGTGTTTCAGATGGATGCTTTTGTTGTTTCTGAAGGGTGGTTTGAAGACTCTTTCCCAAGTTTGGGCTCCTAAGTGTTGCTGAACATTTCCCATAAACAGCGGTCAAGGAAGACAGGAGTTGTAGTCTGACAATTCCTAAGGATTAAACATTGGGAATGACTGAATGATCACTTTCTCTGTGCATTTGTGCCCACCTATTTCTTTAAAAAGCATATACCTAACTTTGCAGCATGCCAGTGCTTGAACCAGTTACACAGTTACCTGGATCTTTTATTCCCTGGCTCCTGCCATATATACACACCCTTCCCATCTGTCAAAATGTGGCAGTTCCTTTTGAAAGCCATGCTCTACTTTCTGTTCTTTTAGATGCCTGAACATCAAGACCAAAGATTAAATCCTTGGGTAGTAATAGTTTACTGGAAAGGGCAGGAACAATGTGGAATTAGTTACAATAAAAGCTTGGAAAAGATTTTTTTTTTCTTTTCAAATTAAAGTTCCTAGGATCCCCAGCCAGCATGAATTGTCATGTTAGCTGGAGGAATTCTAAGAGCAGGGATCCAAAAGAGTAACTTATCCCAAGCCTAGTTACAGTATACTGTATCATATCATATCGTACATATCATAGGCAATTGGGTAAGTGTGAGCATATAAAATAAAATGGGGAGCTAGGCTGTGGAGGGGGTTAGGGACTTTATTGGAAGGAGTCAGGCTAGTGACTGTGGGTTTTTTGTTTCAAGGTTAAAGTTAAGTTGTGTTTTCTATGGAGAAACAAAAGATCCCAGTTAATGCATTTTAAATGTACAGATAATTGTGTTAAACCTGCAAACACCATTGGGTTCAGAGAAAGTCTCTCCTGCCCTTTCTCAGGATATTCATCTCTTGGTCTAATACTTTACTGGCCTTTGAATCCTAGCCTGTATTAGCATTGGGAGGGGCATGTAACATGCTATCAGGCTTCTTTGGAAATGCACCTAGACGCTGGAATCTGCCTCCACTTTAAACAGCAGAAAGTGAATATATGCATGGATATTGTTCATCTCAAAGTCTGTGAGCTTTTGTAGTCCTCATCCTCTTGCTAAATATTGGGCACATACCAGTTACACCAGATGTCACATTTGTGAAACTTTCTCTTTGTGGAAGCCACTTCTTTACTTATATCATGCAAGCTGTTAAACAGTTTTCATTTAATCAGAAATTTCTCTTTATCTTGACTGTTCTATTGCTGCCATTTTAGCACTGGTTTTAATGACTGATTTCTCTTTTAATTGATTTGCTGTATTGATTTCAATTTGAACTGCTTGGAATACTCACTTGCAGAAAAGCAATTTCTTAAATACTATCAAAACAAATTATAGCCTTTGTGGGGGGGGGGGGGAGATAAATTCCCCTTTGAGAACACTTCATCTCTCTGACTCATTCTGGCTACAGTCCAGAATGTGTATGCTCCCAAATGTCTATGAGGATTTATTCTTTAAGAAAACTGTGTTTCCAGAATCCTTACAACTTTAAAACTTACTGAATTTTAAGGGGGGAAATCTTGGTGGTTTGACACAAGAACTGTTTAAAGGGGAAATTCAAAGAAAAGAGAGTGATGATATTGACTCTTCTAAAATCTCTAAGGCTGCATCTACACTGCAGAAAAAATGCAGTTTGACACCACTTTAACTTCCATGGTGCAATGCCTTGGAACTGTGGGATTTGTAGATTTGTCAGATTTGTATTTTCTTTATCAGAGAGTTCTGCTGCCAACACAAACAACAAATCCATAGATTCCATAAGATGGAGCCATGACAGTTAAAGCAGAGTCAATCTGCATTAATTATGCACTGTGGCAGCAGCCTAACTCAAAGTTTGCAAAACTACTACACTAAAGTCTATCTTAAAAGGGGATATGGCATTGAAGGCGGCTGGAATTCAGATGCACACAAGGTAAGCTCTTGATTGCAACCTGATGACTGTGTAGTTATCAAATGGTAGCTACTAACAAGATAAGGTAACCATGAAGTTGTCCTAAGTTTATTTTGTACTGGGAGAAGGTTGTTGTGCAATCCAGGTTATAAGTGAACAAGATAAGGGTTATATGGTACCATCAGCGGAACACCAGATAATTTATTCTGTGTGAGAATATTCAAAACATGTGAAATGGTGGGGAAATTATCCATCCACTGCAGAAAGGGTAGGTGAGGTCCTTGCCATCTGTGTATACCTCTTCTTAATCTATTTATTTGCCTTGAGGCAACTAATTGACTGGCCATTTTTGTTTTAAAACATGATCTTTTGAAAAACCAACTAGAGACTATTCATTTACCTTTTTTATATGGAGACATCCAACTACTGTGCTAAATACAGTCCTCTAAAATAACTTCTAAGTACAGCAAGTAGAATGACATAAACTAAAACAAATGTATTGAGACTATTTACACGACCTGTGAAGCATTAACTTTTTGTACATCTTCCTTTCTCATTGTAGCAACATTCGTTGTTTCAAGATTGACCAGCCTTCAGCCGGGGATGCCTCCGGAGCCCCAGCAGTATGGAGCCATGGTTATACTGAAGCATCAGGAGTTAAAAACAAGTAAGCTCTTCTTATAGGGAGAAAGGCTATTCAGCTTCTTGTTGCCATCCTTAGAACTATAATAAAATTTTGCAGGGTGGGAAGGGGAAGTAGTTTTGCCAGATATAGATGAATCATGAGATTAGACTAGAATCTTGTGAAACTTTGGGAATTCTCTCCTTCTTATTTCCAGGGATTGGATAAAAATAAAATAATAGAATACAAGACAGATCATATAGGCATACATGTCTTCTGCTGCATCTGCACTGCTGAATAATGCAGTTTGACACTGCTTCAACTGCCATAGCTCAATGCTACAGAATTCTGGCATTTGTAGTTTTGTGAGATATTTAGCCTTCTCTTTCAGAGAACTCTGGTGGCACAACAGTCTACAAAATCTCAGAATTCCATAGCATTGAGCCATGGCAGTTAAAGCAGTGTCAAACTGCATTACTTCTGAAGTGCAGATGCAGCCTCTGTCCCTCCTTATTATCGGTTTATGCTAATGTAAGTGAATATACAGTCACCCCTCCTTTCTCACAGGCTTTTTGTTTATACACAGAGGGGCAACCTCTGTTAACCCCAATGGGACGCTCCCCTGTGGCGCACACACACACCTGCATGCTCGCCGGGTGACCCCCATTCAAACTTATGAGGCTTGAATACAGTCAGCGGTTTTGAGCTCATGGAATGCAAGCCCCAGTAAAAGTAATGGGGTGCATAGCTGTACCACCAAAAGCATGTGCCCCATTATTTTCTGTGGGGCTTGAGTATACGCTCTTTTCCCCATATGCGGGAGGAGGTCCAGAAAGGATCCCCCGCATATGGGGAGGGCACACTGTACATGTGAGTCTCCGTTTTTGCAAGGGGGGGTCCGGAGCAGATCCCCCACAAAAATGTAGGGTTGATTGTATTCATAAACTAGTTTGATTAGCTTATATAATCCCACACTAAAAGGGCTAACTGTTCAAATGATCCAGAAGTATATGACAAAAGATCCAGCAGTGTATGATAATTTGTGCATAAATTGTTAAGGTTTAAGTTGTTTTATATTGATTTTTGCTATTTTAGAAGAATCTATTGTGGTTTATTTCTAGATGGAAGTTGTGATTTGGTAAATAAGTAAACAGATTTAGCTGGAGGAGACATGGAGGAGAATGGCTTGTAATCTGTTGTATCCATTTGTCAAAGAAGGTCTTAACATCTCAAGGAAACAAGTATTCCAGAATGCTAATTCAGCTATTATTTTGATTTTTCAGTGGCTGAATAATTTCTTTTATAAATTCTTCTGCTATTTCATTATGCTTTTTCAAACACAAGTCAACACCAGCAAGATTGTCCTCTGTTGATCTTTTTAAAATACACACACACACTCATGCTTGCCACTATGGTTTTGAATAGACCAGGAATGCCCCAGTGATAATCACGCTGAGCAACACTGACAGCTCTTGTAGAGGTCTAGAGGGTAAATGCAATTTAAGCTACAATGTCCTCTTTCCATCTCTCTTGTTCATTGCTGCATACTGAATAAACCACTGAAGGAAGGGGAAAAATAACTGAGCTAACATTCAAAAGTATAATTGCATTCAGATGAAGCACAGCCAAGCAAAGCTTCTTCTCTTGCCTTCTGGGTTGTAGGTGTTTTGTAATTAAACCAGATGTTACTGCATGTATATATCTTGTGTCTTTAACATTTAACACCCAAACCCCAACGTATTCTGTGTAATGCAAAAAAAAAAAAGGGGGGGGGGTGAATTACTTCTGTGTCTGCAGGATTGGCTCTTCCCCAAGGCTCTGTGTGGCAGCTGCATAATTAGGGAGGATGGGAATGATGTTTTATTTGGTTGGGGGGGGGAAATAGGGTAGATGCCATTTGATTTTTATATCTCTGACACCAAATTAACTTGGACCCCCCTTAACATGTGTTCTCTCCAAGTAGAATTTATAGGTTGCTGTGTATTTTCTGAAAAACCATCAAAATTCTCCATTTTGGTTTCAATCTATGCATTTCTATGAGCCCCCACATTTATACATTTAACCAATTTGTGTCCATGATCCAGAAAATATGTGGACAATGAAAATGAAACTTGGCTGCACTGGGGTAGAGAGCGTTCCATGGGAGATTGCCATGCAGTTGCATTCTTGCTGAATCGGCATTGTTTTCTTGCAGGCTCTGTGTGGCAGCTCTTTCTGCCAATAATTTCTGTGAGAACAGGGAGGCTCTCTATGGAGTTTTTGATGGAGATCGCAATGTGGAAGTACCGTACCTTCTGCAGTGTACCATGAGTGACATCTTGGCAGAGGAGCTGCAGAAAACCAAGAGCGAAGAGGAATACATGATCAACACATTCATTGTAATGCAGAGGTAAGTTTCTGTTTCTGTTTTTAAGATCATGTACAGTATTACATTTTTAAATCAGTCAGTCAGTGTCTTTCTTATGACACTGGACATACCCTATCAACTCCATTTGAATCAGTTTGATTCCTTTCTTCTAGTCACTATTCACTTGTTCCTCTCAGGGGCTAATTTGACATGACAGCTACCTCTGCCATCAGCAACAACCCCTTCACCACAGTGACACTGCTGGTAGTTTCTACTAGTCTTTTAAGTTGTGCATATACATATATATGTGAAGTTTTATAGATTGTTGGGATACAGGTATTGCAGACATATGAGTGACACATGGTTTAGGACCTGCTTGACTAGGACAATATAACTGTGCTTGCATATTTGATAAGTTTATGTATGGATGTGGAAACTAGACAGTGAAGAACACTGATAGGAAAAAAAATTACCCGTATTTTCAGGCATATAAGACGACTGGGCATATATGACAACCCCCAACTTTTCCAGTTAAAATATAGAGTTTGGGATATACTTGCCGTATAAGACTACCCTTCTTCCAACGCACACCAAATAATTTTTTAAAAAAAACATCAGATTTGATTTCAATATGGTAATTTTAATTCAAATGGTTATGACGTGCAGGTACTTAGCAGGAAACCTTGTTGTATACAAAGCATGCTTGGATTGGTCAGCTCTCCCTGCCCACCCAACCCTTCCTGTCTCCAAGACTATCAGAGCGGTATTGCAAACACTCGTTTTTCCATACCCCGGGCGTCCCAGATGCCTGCAGCTTGCTTCGCCCTTCAGTTACATATACATATGATTCTCCAGTCCAGCTCGGACGTTTCAGCACCTGCCCTATAAGATGACCCCCTACTTTTGAGAAGATTTTCCTGGGTTAAAAAGTAGTCTTATATGCCAGAAAATACAGTAACTCATTTGAAATGTGGTGCTGGATGAGAGTTCTGTAGATAGCATATACTGTACTACTAAAAAGACAAATGAATGGACTCTAGAGCAATGAACTACTAGAAGTCAAGATCACTAAACTCAGGCTGTCATACTGTGGACATATCAGGAAAGAAAATGGTTCATTGTAAAAGTCAATAATGCTCAGTAAAGTGGAAGGCAGTAGGAAAACAGGAAGGTGGCATTACAGGTTGGGTAGATTTAGTCAAGGATGCCATAGCCCTGGGTCTGCAAGATCTAAGCTGGGCTGTTAGTAACAGGAAAGTCTCTCATCCAAAAGGTTCCCAAAAGTTAAAGCCATCTTGATAGCATGTAACAAATTTAAAAACATGTAAAACTTCTCTTGTTAGTAGTTTGAAGATAGCAGAAGTCCTATTTATGGCATGGTGAGTCCTTTTAAACGGCCATGGATTGAGAGCTTTAGCAGCTAAAAGGTAATTCTTGCAAGGAGGGAGAAAGGTGATGTAGTTCCATCTACATAATGTTTATGCTGTGTCTCTCAGTGACAGGATCTAAATGTTACTGAGTTAGATTGTTGGTCTGTAAGGCTGATATTATGTACTCTCTGACTTGCAACAGCTCTCTGGTCTGGGGCATCACCTGTTACCTGGAACTTTTTTAAAAAAAGAAATGTGAGGGGCTGTACCCCAAACTACTGCATAGAAAGCATTTCTATAAAGGAGCTGTGTGGTGTTTTCTTCATTAGCAATGTGCATGGGAGCCATTATGTTTTTGCCCTTACCTTGAATCTGCATGGTTAAATTTTGGCTTCTGTGAGGGGTGAAATGTTGTTACATTTTTAGGCCCTTCTAGCTGATGAAAGTCCATTGGCTTCCTCCTTCCGATAGTCAGAATGTTTCACCTTTTTCACATTCACCTGTGAGGGAAGCCTGGAAACTTGTTGATTGCCCTAGCTGGAATACTCCTCTCTGGTTCATGCTTCAGGAAGGAACAGCAGGGGTAGGGGAAGGATGCCTCTCAGCAAGGTTGGACTGCCATTCCTCAACTTTTCAGATGTGAACATTGGGGCAGCTCTGTAGTGTATTCCAGATCACTTTCAGACCAGTGGGACTTAGCTTGACATAAGGCACAAAGCAGTGTTCAAATGCAGCATTTCCCCACAACTGGGAGAACAATACAGCCTTCCCCAGCCTTCCTATAGACATCTTGGATATCTACCCTCATCATCCTCAGCCCTGCAGACTATTGTTGATGGGATTTTGCGTCCCACATATTGGGGGAGGAACCAGTTTGAGGAAAGTTGCAAAACTGCATGCTTTCTTTCTTTAATGCTCCAGTTCTTCGTGTCCATAACTGAACCACCAAAGAGAAACTGAAAAACATTTTGCCAGTAATAATCATAATCTTGCTCCTGCCTTTCCCATGTGCTTCCCACTGTAGATCAAAATCAGTTGATACTAATATATATACTTGTGTGTTCAAATGCTATTTGTCATAGCCTGCTTTATCTGTAAAATTCCCAGAGTCTAATCTGAAGGGCTTTTAAAACATTACAAAGATAAATGTCATATGCTTCTTCCTATATCTCTCTCCCCTTTCCAAAAAAAAAAAAAAAAAACACCTCCAGAAAGGATGAAAAATGGCCCTTCTATATATAGATATCATATGTGAGTAACTTTATTGACAATTGCCTAACTGCATTGCAGCTCATCCAAGTATTATTCCTCACTGATTCATTGAACACAAATTGTTTAAATTGCAGCCTGAAGTGTCTTTGGGGAGGAAAAAAAGAAAAAGAAGGAATGCTTTCATGTGCTTGTTTATACAGTGGTACCCCGGGATACGAAATCACTGCGTTACGAAATTTCCAGGATACGAAAAAATTAGATAGGAAAAAACTGTTCCGGGCTACGTTTTTTTTTCTTTTCGGCTTACGAAAAAAATGTTGGCGCTTTTTCGCACGAAATCGCAGCTTTCAGCGCTAGCGGCTATGGCTTTTTCGGGTTGCGAAATCTTTCGGGTTACGAACGGCGCCGCGGAACGAATTAAATTCGTAACCCGGGGTACCACTGTATAGGTTTGACACTCCTGAGATGACTTAGAAAGACCTCATTTTAGGAAATGTGTAAAAATTAAAAGGATGTGATTAATGTGTGATTTTAATAACGATCTGGGTATCATATCAGCTCACAAATGCTGATCCAAGGATTCTTTCTATTTTATACAGCAAGACCTCCTTTCCTCCCGCCCCTCCTCCTCTCTCTCCCTTTAAAAACATTTGTCATCTTTTGTAGCTGTGAAAAAGGGTGCACAAAACTAGCACAACTGCCAAGCAACATTGTACCCTCAGGATCTCCAAAAGTGAGAAGTGTGAGGCATCTTCTCTCCCTCTCCAATATCATAGTGGTACAGAAAGATTGGGGTTGCTTTTGGTTTTTCAGATAACTTGCATGCGCTGCCTTTCCAAATTTGTTTTCCGTATTGTAGGAGTGTACAGTGTGCCTGCCGGAAATAGTAATGGCACAGGCATGCTGCCGTGGACACGAGTCCCATTGCTTTAAATGGGGCTCGAGCATATGTGGAATTTCCCTTATGCAGCGGAGTCCAGAACGGATCCCCCGCGTAAGGGATGGGCAGACTGTATATGCTGAGTCAGGGTATCTGTTCCTATAGCCTTGTGTTTTCTGTTTTAGCCCTCCCCAACCTGGTACCCCAAACCACAGATGGATTGAACTACAATTCCCATCATCCCCATACTGGCTGGGAATGATGGAAGATCCATCATTCAACATACTTGGGGAAACTAGGCTGTGGGAGACTGGTTCTGACTGACCCCAGCATCTCAGGTAGAAGTCTTTCCCTATGACTTTCTCTTTTATCCTTTTAACTGGGGGTGCCAAGAACCTCATCTGAGATGTAATTATTGCATAGCTTCTCTCACTGAACTGTGATCCCTTCCACAATTTAATTGAGGGCTCACTATTGAGAGTATACTGAAGTTGAGTTCCAGCTCACTTGACTTCTCCATGGGACTCATGGCGTGTACATTCTCAGTTTTTGAACAAAGGTACCCCACTTTTTCTGAATCTTGAAAATGTAAGCTTAGGTTGAACTTAATTCTAGTTGTGGGTTGTTGTTTTTTTTGCTTTTCTGCTCACCTTAATCCTCAATAGAGCCAATGTTATTCTCTTGAAATTTCAGGAAACTTGGAACTGCTGGACAGAAGCTTGGAGGCTCTGCTGTCCTTTGCCATATAAAACACGATCCAATAGATCCTGGTGGATGCTTCACCTTAACCTCTGCAAATGTGGGGAAGTGCCAATCCGTTCTCTGCAGGAACGGGAAACCTCTGCCTTTATCCAGGTCTTACATGATGAACTGCGAAGAAGAACTAAGGAGGATCAAACAGCATAAGGCCATTATCACAGAAGTAAGAAACTGGGTTGTTGAAGGTAGTGGGGATGCAGCCGGGTGTGATCTGCATGTTGCTTTCCATTCCACATTTGTGATCCAAGCTGAATGCCTTGCCATCATCTTGCACAAGTTTTAAGATGTAGCTGAGACTGGAGATGTAAGGGAACAGAACCACTTAGCTTTGTCCTTTCTCCCATTGTTGTTCTTTTGTTGCCCTTCTTGCTTGCACTTCAACCACAATAGATTGGAATTGAGACTGGTGCTTAAGGCAGAAGAGAGATAAGGGCCTTTCTTTCAAGAAAGCCTGTCCAGAACAGGATGACAGCACCTAACAAAAGAGAGAATGCCTCTCTTTTGGTCCTTTGGTACTTACTATGGTCCCTTTTAAAAGGGTGACCTAGAATGAAGGTGTAAAACAATGAGGAATCTCTGCTCTCTTATCCAAAAAGCAAAAGCATTGGGCAGACAGGGATTAGAGCTGTCTTGATAAGGGATTCAGTGGATACCAGTCTGAATTCTGTTGGTATGTGGCAATCACAACAAATTTTTGACAGTGCAGAGAGAGAGAGAGGTATGGGGAATATTAAATACTGTGATCTAACTTGTTTGTTAAAGAATTACACAAATATATATTCTGCATCTCTTACTTGTGGTGCTGGGAAAGGGTTGGAGAACCCATAAACCTCCAAATGATGCTGGATTCTATTTCCTGTTAGCTCCAGCCATCTTGGTAGTTAGGGAAGGATGATGGAAGCAGTAGTTAAACACAGTTGGAGCTGATATACTTCCTGTTTGTTAGAGAATCTAGCACTATGGTATCTCAGTTTCAAATCTCTTCCTCCGTTTCACCCATGGTACAAAGAAGACCAAAATACTTTAGGAATGTTCAATGACATAATTTGGCTACTAAAACAATCACTACTGAAAAATCACTTTTCACATTTAAAATATATCACCTACGTATTTCACAGATTTCCAGTTTGATTTATCAGTTTGCGTTACATACAATTGCTAGCACCAACAACAGAAGACCATTAAATCAGTGGGAACTTGGTATAGCAAAACATATGTAAGTTCCATTGATCGGGTAGAACTACTCTAGTAGAAACTAACAATTGGATTTATGCCACTATTTATACCTTCCAAAGTTTATCAAATACCTTCCAAAATTTATCAAATAGACAAAAAAATTACTAAAAATTGAAAATTTGCCTCAGTTTTGTCTTCCTTTCTCGCCACCTTCCACATATCTTCTTTTCTTGTCCTGTTTGCTCCTGCAGATGCAAAGAAATAAACCGTGTTTTAGAAATTCCTTGTCTTTCATGGCTTGGATCATAACCCAGCCAGAAACTGGGGATTTGAATATACACACGATATTGATTTCTCCAAGACATGGATTTTTAACTGTACTTTCCCCTTCAGATGTTAATCCTTCTCCCTTTGGGAAATGTCATATTCAAAGAGGAAGTGTAGTAAGTAATTGGGGCGTGTGAAAACATTTTTACTACAGTGCAGCTGACTGAAAACAAACAAGAATCCACACATAAACTCCTTCTCCCAACAGTGCTTGATGCAAATCTGCAGGTTTTTTCCAAGTGCAGATGAATAATTTTGGTTTGTTATGGCTGAAGAAGAGAAAGCTGTAATCAAATGAAACTGCAAATGTTTATATCGTGTGTGTGTGTGTGTGTGTAGATTTATGTCAAATGTTAAAGCTATCTGGAGCAAATTGTGACTAGCTGTTGATTCTATAGTTTTAGTCTTTTTCCACCATGCGATGGTGGAGCACTGGTGAGGTGCCACTTTCTCCAGCACCCTTTTAGCAAAAGCTTCCAATAGACTTTTCCACCTTGGCTAAAATATAAACCTTTACCATTTTCCCATTATGACCCATAACTTGGACGATAAGGACATGCCAGCAACTTTTATCTCACATTTCAGATTACTTAGTTTGTCATGACTAATAAATTCAGAGCTGTGTTTGTATGTGTGTGTGTGTTCTTTTTTGAACTAGAGCTCCCAGAATCCCTCAACCAGCCTGCCCACTGGCTAGATTGGTTAGAGAATTCTGCGAGTTTTACTCTCAAAGAATAACATCTTCAAGCTCTAACAGAACAGTGCAGCAAACAAAAGGAGGAACTAGAATTTCTTGCTTCTTGAACCAAGGTCTGCTAATTGCTCTTGTAGTAGTCTCTGTTCTTGTACTGCATGCCTCCGCTTTAGAGGTACTTTGTGCAAATACAGATTTAAGAAAGATCTATTGGCTCCTTTCTCCCTGTCCAGCATTTAAAGCTGGTTATTTTTGACATTCAAGCATTCTTAGACATCCATCATAGTAAACCAACCCTTTTTTCATTCCAGGATGGCAAAGTGAACGGTGTGACAGATTCGACAAGGATCTTAGGATACACCTTCCTTCACCCGAGCGTGGTACCTCGTCCCCACGTCCAGTCCATTATGTTGACTCCTCAGGATGAATTCTTCATTCTGGGCAGCAAAGGCCTGTGGGACAGCCTCTCCATTGAAGAGGCTGTGGAAGCTGTTAGGAATGTACCTGATGCTCTCGGAGCTGCGAAGAAACTCTGCACACTTGCTCAGAGTTATGGGTGCAATGATAGCCTCAGTGCTGTGGTGGTGCAGCTCAATGTAACTGAGGACAGCTTTTGCTGCTGTGAGCTAAATGGCGCTCCTCCTCCCAGCCCAGGTATCTTCCCCCAGTCTGTCAACGTTGTCATTAAAGATAAGCCTTCTGACGGTCTGGGGATGCCTTCTTCCAGCAGTGGAATGGCCTCTGAGATTAGCAGTGAGATTTCGACCTCCGAAATGAGCAGCGAGGTGGGTTCCACAGCTTCTGATGAGCCCCCTCAGGTGACCATGAATGAGAACAGCCCTGCCTACCCAAGCGAACAACGCTGCATGCTCCATCCGGTCTGCCTCTCCAACTCTTTCCAGCGGCAGCTTTCCAGTGCCACCTTCTCCAGCGCCTTCTCAGACAATGGCCTTGACAGTGATGACGAGGAGCCGATTGAAGGTGTCTTTTCCAATGGCAGCCGGGTGGAAGTAGAGGTGGACATCCACTGTGGACGGGCAAAGGAGAAGCAACAGCTCCTGCTGCAGGCACCCACCGATGAAGGCATTGTCATCAGTACCAACGAAGACGAGATGTGCCTCCTCCGGAAGGCTGACCCTTTAGCCATGGGCACCATTGGGCGTCGCCGAGGCAATGGTTCTGTGGCCCCTCAGGAGAGAAGCCACAACCTGATTGAGGTAGCAGCGGATGCACCGCTCAGAAAAACAGGGGGCTACTTTGCAGCCCCAGCACAGCCAGACCCAGATGATCAATTCATCATCCCACCAGAGCTTGAGGAAGAAGTCAAGGAGATCATGAAACAGCATCATGAGCAGCAACAGCAGCAGCAGCAGCAGCAACAACAACAACGGCAATACCAAATGGACCAACTGCCAGATTATTACGATACACCACTATGACCGAGCTTCCCAAAACAAGGTGAAAAGACACTGCAAACTTGGAAGCTCCTTAGGTTTGTATTACATTAGCGGACTGGGACAGAAAGGAAGCCTTTGTTCTACTTTCTCTTCCAGACCCTTCCCTTCTACTGAGAACTGCAGCTGCTTCATGTTTGTTAGCTGTAATAATCACTTTTTTTGCTTCACTGTTAGGAATTTAACTAGTTTAACTCTTCCTCCTTCCTTAACATATCAAATGTAAAAAAAAAGTGGAGAACAAAATTAAAATACAAAATGTTTAATATATTGCAGAGAAAACTGATGATGATGTTGATGTAATATTTTTTAAAATTGTTCTTTTTTGGGGGTGGGGTTCTGTTTGGAAAACAGGGCAGTATTGCCAGTGCTAAATGATTAAGTAATATTGTAATACTGTATTTCTTTGAGAGAAAAAAAAAGGCTTTTTTGGTCTTGAAAATGGATAGACATTTGTAGAATTATGGAGACTAACTCCTAGGAGTTGCTTTTACTCTTTCAGGTGACTTTAAGTCACTGAGATTCACTAATTTTCTCTGAGAGAACAGCTGATTGGGAAATTCCTGTAAATAACTCAGTGTTGTATAGTGATGCTTCAAATGTTTTGTAGTCTCAGCAGGAGGACGCAACCTGACACTCTTAACAATTTGTCTCTCACCCAACCTGGGTGCTTTCGCATGTCTTATCAGAGCTCCCTCCAGCAACCTGTGCTTCAACCATACCCAGAGGGCAGGGAAGTCTTACAAACATGATGCTCTCCCCACAGGTTAGCTGATTTGAAGTGTGCAGGGCCCTGGTTGGCTCATTGTGTCTGTGCTGCCATATCCAGTTGCCATCTGGGTTGGCTGGGCCCAAATTACCACAGTTGTGTTTGTTCACGTGTGAAATTGCCCCCATGTGATTGATTCTTCAGGCTACGACCCACATAAAATTTGCAGGAATGGCTGTACAGACTGTCTAGGAAGTAGATGGATAGTGGGCCACAAATACCTGAGTTAAATATTTTTCTTTCTTTCTTTCCTTCTTCACCATTAACTTTTCCAGGCACATCTTTTGTGTGTTCCTCCCTGCTGCCACAACCAGCATGATTGTATAGAGTTCATTTACTGTAGATCATTTACATACCAAGAGTTATATTAAAGAAGAATGCACAAATGAACATGTCATAATTTTTGTTATAATAAATATAAAAAATTTACAAATACCTGCAGCCTACTGTTATGATTCTGCATGTGTGCATGCATGTACCACTCTCTGAACTTGATTCTAGAAATGTTAGCTTCCTAAATCATAGCCTTTGTGATGATGACGTAGAATTAATCCCCATGTAGGAATGAAGAAGTCCTGCAGTTGTGGTTGGCCCTCCGTATCCATGGCTTTTTTTTATCCATCGATTCAAGCACCCATGGCTTGAAAATACTTCAAAAATAAATGAATTCCAAAAAGCAAACTTTATTTTGCCATTTTATGTAAGGGACACCATTTTACTATCCACTGTATTTAATGGGACTGGAACATCCACAGATTTTGTTATCCACGGTGGGGTGGGTGGCTACTGGAACCAAACCCTAGCAAATACCAAGAGCCCACTTTAATATATAGAGGCTGGATGAGGAAGGTGTTGTGTCACTATCAAGACATTACAAATTGACATAGTAGTGATGTGGTGTAATGCTTAAAGATTGTTGCACCAGGACCTGAGTGAAGGCATAGAATCCTAAAAGTCATCTATTCCAACCCTCTACCCTGTCAGGAATAGACAACTATAACATTCCTGAAAGATGTCCATCCAGCCTCTATTTAAAAGATCTCCTAAGAAGAAGAGTCCCCCACCTGCCAAATGGTCTATTCTGCATGAAGTTGAAGGCTTTCACAGCCAGGATCCATAGTTTTTTGTGCGTTTTTTGGGCTTTGAGGTTATGTTCTAGAGGAGTTTATTCCTGACGTTTTGCCAGCAGTTGTGGCTGACATCTTCAGAGAATGCTGGCATGGAAGAGAGTGGTTGAGAGGAAGCAGTTTACATGTTAAATCTGTGTATTGTTCTGTTACTGAATGGTAAGGCCTCAAGGTGTCTTATTTCATTAATGATCCATTGTCTGCTGGGAAACCTCTCTCACCCTGGGTGGTTTTCACTTGCATTTTCTGGGTCTTGATGTTGATGTTTTTCAGGACTGGTAAACCCTTAGTTTACTTTAAGGGTTCCTTTTTTGCTGTTGAAGCTGTCCAGGTATTTATAGATTTCAATGGCATCCCTTTGCATTCTGACCTGATAGTTGTTGGCATGGTCCAAAATTTCAGTGTTTTCAAACAGGAATAAACTCTTCTAGAACACAGCCTCATAGCCCCAAACCCCCACAAAATACTATAGTCTATTCTGCTTCAAACAGTTCTTAAAAATAAAAAATAAAGACATTATTCTTAATGTTTAGGTGGGATTTCTTTTCTTGTAATTTGAATCCATTGTTTTGTGTTCTTGTCTCTGGAGCAGCAGAAAACAAGCTTGCTCCGTCTTCTGCATGCCATCCCTTTAGATATTTAAAGATAGCTAACATGTTACTTCTCGGTCTTCTTTTCTCCAGGCCTCACCCGCCGAGAAATTCCTACTCAGCCCCCTTGAGTGATATTTGGCCAGCCACTAGCTCTAAGCCTAACTTACTTTACAGGGGATGTTTTTGAAGATAAAATGGCTGTCATAGATACACTGTCTTGAGCTCCTTGAAAAAAAGGGTTATATTGGAAATAATGAAATAAGTAATACTTTTTCTCATAGGAAAGATGGGATGAAAGTGTTTTTCTTCATTCCCAATATAATAATAATAATAATAATAATAATAATAATAATAATAATAATAATAATATGATTTATTTCTATTCCGCCTTTTCCCCACGGAATCAAAGTGGATTAGAATAAGAACATTAGATACAAAAAATAATCATACAGTAAACGTAAGCCAGAATACAAAACATAAACCTAATGGCTAAAGCAAGGAAAATATAAATAGATAGATAGATAGATAGATAGATAGATAGATGATAGATAGATGAACAAAATCTACAGTATCAACATAATAAATTAAAATATACCCTAACATAGTTAATCTAACTAACAAATATCAACTTTCCCCAGCAGCAAATACAGTTCAATACAAATACTGGGACAATAACAATACAATAGCAGCACGAGACTATTAAATATAACTTATACAGTCGGCCCTCCTTATCCACAGATTTTTTTATCTACAGATTCAAGCATCCACAGCTTGAAAATATTCAAAAAAAAGTATAAATTCCAAATAGCAAACCTTGATTTTTCATTTTTTATAAGGGACACCATTTTGCTCTGCCATTATATGTAATGGGACTTGAGCATCCACAGATTTTGTTATCCACAGGGGATCCTGGAACCAAACACCAGTGAATAACAAGGTCCTACTGTATATGAGACATGAGAGAAAGAGAATTTATGGGAAGACCATCTAGATGGAGAAGGGCATCAGTAGATGTCATTACACTGGTGAATGATTGGGGAAAAGCTTAATTTCTGAAATAAAATGGAGGGAGAGATAGTGGAGGAAGAGAATTCCATGGAAGAATGTATAGATACATCCGTAGGTGAACACAACTTCTTGCGCATCCACTGGGAAAAATTGTGTTTAATCTCTGTTGTGTAGCTTCTTTGTTCTTTGTGAACATTTCTTTACCTTGTGGCAGTCATAGTGGAAGATTCTTGAGATCTCTTTGCCTGATTACCTTCATGTTAATTAAGGATTAAAATGGATTTCTCCTCCTCCCATTGCAGCCACTTGCACAGCTGAAGAGACAAGCCACTCCACAGTTGTGCAGCAACACCTTCATTCAGAAATCCAGGCTTCAGTAGTGCAAGCTCAGAAAACCTTTATTCAGGAAACTATAGATGGTCCCCATAGACCAGCATAGTTAAAGCATACACAAAAGCATGGTTGAAGCATACACAATTTCAAATCTTAGGTGGCCTGTCTTTTTATTTGCAAATCTTTATATTTTCCTTTTCCCATGGGATCACCCCTCTTTCTTCTCCTCCTCAGCTTGTTTAACCACAAAGGAATGTGGTCAACAATTTTAGCATTTAGCACACCATGCATGTTTATTAATACAGTGGGTCCTTGTTATACGCGGGGGATCTGTTCCGGACCCCCCCCCCGCGTATAACAAAATCCACGTATGCTCAAGTCCCATTTGTCCCAATGGTGGCGCGCGTGCACGCACACTGCCATTAGGACAAAAGTTCCTTCTCCCTCGCTTCCCTCCTCCCTTCCCTCCCTGCCTCCCTCCCTTCCCTTCCCCTTACTTACCTTCTTGGCGCAGCAGCTTGGGCCTCCGCCACCACCCTGCGGGGAAGCCGGGTGGCAGCAGCGGTGGCAGAGGCCAAGCCTCAGCTTCCTTGCCACCGCCGTGCAAGGGCGCGATGGCGGTGCTGGAGGCCTCTTGGCCCCAACAGCACCGCCCACCGGGCCTTGCCATAGCGGCGGCGAGGGAGGAGGGCTGCCGCGCCGGAGGCCTTTAAGGCCTCCCGCGCCGGTATCCGGCCTCCTCCAGGCCGCGCCGCTGCGGAAGGGCGGGTGTCAGTGCTGGAGGCCAAGCAGGCCCCAGCACCAATACCTGGCCCTTCCGGGCCGCGGAGGCCTGGAGGAGGCTGGTGTGGGTGCTGCAGGCCTCGCAGGCCTCTGCTGCTGCCCTCCGCACCTCCTCTCCCTCACCTCCGCACCCAAAAAAAGGCACGGAGGTGGGGAAAAGGAGGCGCGGAGGGCAGCAGCGCGGAGGCCTGCGAGGCCTCCAGCACCCCACACCCGGCCTCCCCAGGCCTCCACGGCCACGGAAGGGCCAGGTAATCGTGCTGGGGCCTCTTGGCCTCCAGCACCGACACCCGCCCCTTCCGCGGCCTGAGGAGCCCGGGTGTCGGTGCCGAGGCCTTGAAGGCCTCTGGCGCTGCTGCCCCTGCGCCTCCTCTCCCCACCTCTGCCCTTTGGAAGAGAAGGCGCGGAGGGCAGCAGCGCCAGAGGCCTTCAAGCCTCCAACGCCACACCCGGCTCCTCCAGCCCCCGTGGCAAGGAAGGGCGGGTGACAGTGCTGGGGCCTCTTGCCTCCAGCACCGTATGGCCCTTCAGCAGCGGCAGAGGCCTTGAGGAGGACAGATGCCGGCGTGGGAGGCCTTGAAGGCCTCCGGCGTGGCAGCCCTACTTCCTTGCCGCCACCCGCAGGAAAGGCCCGTGGCGGTGCGGTTGGGGGCCAAGAGGCCTCCATCACCGCCATCCGGCCCTTGCGCCGGCGGCAAGGAAGCCGAGGCTTGGCCTCCGCCGCTGCCGCTGCCCACCCGGCTTCCCCGCCGCGGCGGCGGCGGAGGCCACCGCTGCGCCAAGAAGGTAAGTAAGGGGAAGGGAAGGGAGGGAGGGAGGTGAGGAGGGAAGCAAGGGAAGGGAGGGAGGAGAAGGAAATTGTCCCCAATGGCGGCGCGCGTGCACGCGCACTGCCATTGGGGACAATTTCCCAATTTGCCATCCGCGGATGCTCAAATCTGCGGATGGCAAATCCACGTATAAGGAGGGCCGACTGTAATAGTATATAAACACATAGTAAACCAGCAAATAATAAGCTGAAAGATTCAGCTCCTGACTGAAAATAACCATATGATTCCTGCTGGTCTCTGGGACCACATTTGAAGAGCTTCTGTGCATGTCTTATGGTTATTCTAACTAATCATGTACATAGTGTTTGAGTAGATGCACAGCTGTGTCCATCTCAAATGTTTTTACAAGCATTGAAAATGAAGTGTGTGTGTGTGTGTGTGTGTGTGTGTGTGTGTAAAACCAAAAACGACATGAAGAGAGTCCCCTTTGACTTCTTGCATATCCACTTTTAAATTGAAATGCTTGAAAGAATAAATTCAATTTGTTTACAAGTAAGAGCACTTGTTTATTACAGAACTCTAAAAACATGTTTTTGCATTTTTTTTAGTGTATCCCATAGGAGATGACTGAAAATAAGGGCTCCGCTTGTGTGCTCAAAAATGTGACATGTTAGAAGCCCGTCGTTGTTTCATTTGTAACGAATGAAGTCATTTCCATAGTGTGACAAGATTTATCACTGGCAGTAACAGCCAAATGCAGCTTCCTAGAATGTAGCCTCTTTACTGCAGGAACTAATAGCATTCCCTTGTGAAAATACAAATGAGAGTTTTACTATGTTTGGGTCTTAGCCAGCATTTTCATTGTGTCATTTGGCTCCAAGCTTGCCTTTTAGCATGGGTTTGTTGGATGGGCCCAACAAGCTTGAATTCAACTGGGTTTGTTGTGTAGACACATCAGCTCAATAGGATGGCCTTCTCACTGAGATTCATCAGTATCTCTGGTTTGGGTTGCTTCTCCCTGTTTAATAGAAAATGCACAGTGTAAGAACTGGGGCACTGTGGGAAACTGTGACAGTGTAGACAAGGGGTTAAACCATTTGCTAGAGTAAACTTGTCTAATCAATGGGATTTACCTATGTACTGACTTACCTAAGGCAATATGTCTGTTGTAGTTGGTATTGCCATAGTGTTTAGCTACCCTCAGTAGGCATTTCTTATCTCACTTCCTAACTTCACAGGCTTCAACTTTGTCAGCAGTTAACCTCAGAAAACCCTTGTAAACAACTAGGAAATGCTTGTTTTAAAGTGTTTCCCTGTTTGCTCCTTAAATTCAGTGCCAGTTTGGGGAGGCTTGAGAGCCAGAGTGGTCTAGTGTTTTGCATGTTGGACTATGACTCTGGAGACCAGGGTTCAGTTCCCTGCTTGGCCATAAAACCCACTGGATTTCCATGGGCAGGTCACACACTCTCAGCCTCAGGGGAAGGCAATGGCAACCCTCCTGCAAACAAAACTTACCAAGAAAATCCTATGATAGGGTCGCCATAAGTTGGAAACAGTTTGAAGGCATGCAACAACAAGGGAGCTGCAAAAATGACTGAGCTTTCCCTGAACTATCTCTAACCTACCTCAGAGAGGATGTTGTGTGGATACAATGAGAGGAGGATGGAAGAATCAATAATTCTTGAAGAGAGAGATGTGATAGAGCTATTAAATAATAATACTGTGTGGAAATACACCAGAGTAGTTAGCAGAACCCAAATAAATAAATGATGGGATGCACTGTGTTCCTGAATGAATTCACTAGCAAACCCTCTGCTGGGTTTTCATGCAGCATAGATAACCTGGGTCCCCTTCCAGTGCAGTGAACAGGCTGGATACACTTTGATCCTACAGCTCTACTTATCCTACCCAGGAGTGACCATTGCAAATCCTATGACAAAGCAGATTTGTATAAGTAAGTACTTCCGATAGCCAAAGAAAGCCCTCTAGCTATTCATGGGCCCAGTTTCTACTTTCTTCTGAAACAAACTTGTCAATCATGGGGGGGGGGGTTGTTTATGGCAAATGTTGTCTCAATTGTGCTATTTGGAGCAAGTTCAATGCTTTTAATTACTGCTGGTGGTTTAAATTATCAGTTAACAAAGCCTCTGGCAAAGAAGCTCCTTTCTACAAGGTCATTTCATACCTGTCAAGCCCCCCCTTCCTCCTTGTCTTCTTCCTAGCTCTGAGATTTTTAGCAGCATCAGCACTGCAAGGATGGGGAAGGAGGGCTAGAGAAATACAGACTTCCAGTCTGAAGCTGCAGCAGCATGTCTGCAATAAGCAATGTAAAAAAGCATCTAATGAAAAATGGGATTGTACTCTAGTCATTCCTACTGGAACTTTGTGTGCCGAACCACAACAGGCAAGACAGCGGCTGCCTCCCGAAGCCCTTACTGCACATGCAAAGTGGAGGATGGGAAAATTTTAAAAGATCCCTGGAAGCATTTTGGAAGAAGCTTTCAAATGATCTATATAAGGTTCAATTTCACATGTGCATATTGTTGATTTTGTATTTAAAAATTACTGCAATCTGTTGGCTTGCTCTTTTTATGTGCAGGAAGTTATCCTTGTTCTTTCTTTCCATGTTGTTTCTGCTTGTGGTTCTAAGCGTAAAAAAAATATTGGGTAAGCTGCGTCTGGTATTTCCAAGTCTCTGTCTTTATTTGGGGCAGAGGATATGGCAGAAGGGCTTTCAGTACAGGCTTGCGTCTCACTTTTCCAGTAATTGGCATAAATTGGGTGATTTGTTTTAAAAAAAAAAGAACCAGTGCTAGGTTTTCCATTACAGTCTACAGCTCCTGACATAGTTGGATAAATTATATTTTTGGGCAACTCCCAGAATTTCCCAGCCAGTGTGACCACTGGTCATGTTGGCTGGAACTATTTTTGGAGTGGTAAAAATCCCCCTTCCCCCAAACTCAGGGTTTGAATATATTGGGGGATATCATAGAATCATAGAGTTGAAAGAGACCACAAGGGCCATCCAGTTCAACCCCCTGCCATGCAGGAATATTAGAGAGGACACCTCTGTTTCCGTGCAAATAATGCTAATGCCCCGAAACACATTTTTACATTTTGGAGATTTCAGACAGCAGCTTAATTTCTTAAGCTAGGTACAGACAGAATTTTTGGAATGGCACAAGTGGCATTCTAATATCCTTCAGCCATCATACATTCACAGACAAAAGCATCCTATAAATTATGGTGTCATAAGTTATACTTACAACCATGTAACTGATCCCAGTTTATATTTGATTATGGTACCATGGCCACAATCGTAAATGCCCTGCAAACCCATCTTAAAAGCCAGCCAGCTGTACCCAGTGACAGATTTCTGCAGCGCTGGCAAGAAGGGCACTGAAGGGTGGCATGATCCACCCCCTCCTGCCATTGAGTGGTGTGTGAGGGGCAGAAGCAAGAGACCCTTATCAAGTCATGTCACAACTCTTTGACCTAAGCTGCACTGCAGAAATAATGCAGTTGGCACTGCTTTAACTGCCATGGCTCAATAGTATGGTCTTCAGGGATTTGACGTTTTGTGAGATGTTTTGCCACCTTTGTCAGAGAGCTCTGGTGCCACCACAAACTACAAATCCCCCATAGGATGGAGTCATGGCAATAAAAATGGTGTGAAACTGCATTATTTTTGCACTGCTGATGTAGCCCTAGTTTCACTATTGCTCCTTGACAGTAAGGGACTGGTGCAGTGCCCCATTTGCCAGCACTGCAGAATTTTGTCACTCAGTGCAACTGGCTGGCTTTAAAGGCGAGTTTATAGGGTTTGGATCAGGACATGACATGATTGATCAGGATACAATACTATGATACTGTAGCTTTGCCACTGATGCAGGATCTCAGCCACTCTTAACTGAAAAGAATGACATTAATAGATTTATACAGCTGTCTCCCTCCAACTACTAATATTCCGGTAGCTTTGAATAATGAAGGGAGTTTGTCACTTGCTATTGGGAGCACAATGTTTCAGCCAGCTCCTTGCTTGCCAATTAATTCTTGGTAGTTTGGTCCAACATCCAGGAAACTTCCCGGTATAGTGTCCATTTAAAATGCATCCTACCTTTTGTAGAATATAGACTTTCTTAATGTGAAGGTCTGAAAAGGTCAGGCTTCTCAGTGCTGGACGTTGGTCTTGCCTACTCTAGCACAGCCTATTGGTCTACATTCCACTCAGCAATTGTGCCTTCCAATCATACCACCATGCTTTCCACCCCAGATGAGCTGGACTTCAACTCCCATAAGCCTTAGTTGGTACACTAATTATTGAGGATTATAAGAATTGTAGTCCAAAAATATTTGGAGGGCAGGAGAATGCTTACCACTGATGTAGGCCTACCCAGCTATATGAACACAGTAGCTTTTCCAAGTTTATCTCATTCCTGCATTTTCTTTTTGTACAATTAATTCAACATGATCTTATTTTTCTGTAACCAAACAGTGAAGCATTGAAACGCAACTGTCCATTAAAACTACAAATAGCATTGGGAATTAAAACAGTGTGTCAGTAAAAACTCATAGAATCCGAGACCTCAAGAGCCAGCCAGTCCACCCCCATTGTGCCGTGCAGGAATACACAATCAAAGACCTGCCAACAGATGGCCATGCAGTGTCTGTTTAAAAACCACTCCAGATGGAGACGCCACCACATTCCAAGGCACTGTATTCCGCTGTCGAACTGCTCTTACTGTGAGGAAGTTCTTGCTAATGTTGAGGTGGAATTGCTTTTCCTCTAGTTTGAATCCATTGCTCCTGGTCCTATTCTCTGCAAAAAAAAAAAAAACCTCCAAACTTGCTCCACCTTCAGTATGACATCCTTTCACATAAACAAGGATATCAAGGGATGACCTTGAAAAAATCTAAAATTACAAAATCAGCCAATGAGCTAATTTATAAAGATCAAGGAACAATTTAGTAAAAGTCTTGACACAGAGGCAGAATGCCATCAAATGCAAAGCTACCTTCCCAGCCTAGTGCCCTCCAGTGGTGGTGGACTATTATTCCCACCATGTTCAGTCGGCATGAACAAAGTTCTCAACCACTGCTGAAGGGTGTATCCAGTGGTGTCCTTAGGGCTGGCATCACCTGGTGTGGTACCTCATGGTGTCACTTCCCATTGACCTCCTCCCATACCACACCATACAGAAGCCATAGCAATGTTTTTTTGTACTAATGTTACTCATAAATTGTAATTCCCTTATACAGTATGACAGAATGTCACAGAATCATAGAGTTGGAACAGACCACAAGGGCCATCCATGTAATAGCAAAAGTTGTGATTACAGTATGACATGCACAGCCTAAATGTCTTAACATGTAAATTGTTTAAAGTGGTTATAGTGAAAATTTGGTAAGATGTGATCTTTTTTAAAAATAGTTTTTTGAAAATTAATTTCTAAAAAACCCCGAGGGCTCTCCTTTCTCTTCCCATTGAGCCTTGCCCACTCACACCACATTTTCAGCCTTTTCCTTATATGTATGCCATCCCCTTTTCATTATATGTATGTCCTGCCTTTTTGGACTGTAAGTACAGTATATTCAAGGTGAAAATGTTCAGATGTGGCAATGGCTGCAGAAGCCTAAATTGGCTACAGCTGGAGTCCAGAGCAGCAGCCGGATGCTCAAGGTCAACTGAGCAGGACTAAATGTAAATATCAGTGATGGTGATATTTACCGAATGCCCAAACTGCAACCCAGACCCCACTTATTTATTGCAAAGTGCCACGTCCCTCTGGCTTTCTAGTAAAAAACTCTGGCAAACTCTGTGCTAGGACGACAACATGTGTGCCCAGAGAGGGCTCTGAGTGCCACCTCTGGCACGCATGCCATAGGCTCGCCATCACTGTGCTAGGTCTTCAGTCTGAAGAGGGATTGGTGTCTGTGGTGCATAGCAACTTGTATATGAAGAAGCTGGGCTTAGTGGTCGCCTCATGGTAATACTGTATATAAGGAAAATGCTGTTCTGGTGGATTGTGGGAGTTTGGAGCTAGTGTGGTGTGTCGGTAAGAGTTTTTGTATAGTAGTGTCTAGCTCGTGTTTATTTGAAACAAAGTAATAAAGCTCTCTAAGGAGTGACCTGCTGGAGAGTGATTCTTTGATTTAGCAGCTGCTTCTCCAAGCATTGTTCCAGCAAGCTGAAAGCTCGTTTTGAAGTTTCGCTCTGTTCCTGTGTTGGAGAGATAACCGGCATCTTCATCCATTTGGCACCAGACTGGAATCACGGGCAAGGTTCATCACCCAAATATCAACATGGACTGGGAACTGTTAAACTAACAATTGTACAAAATGGCATTGTGCTGATTATAATAAATGCCACAAAATGTGCAAATTATAAGTTTGCCAAAGCATTTACAGACTTCAGCAGCACTATGTTGAAACCCAACAAAAGATGCCACCTACTTTACACAGCTAATATAGGGGTGAGCAGCCCACCAAACGCATACTGCCCCCCCAACTGTTTTTGTGCCCCCAAAGCAGGAGGCAATTCTGGCACATTGTCCTCTCCCTGTCTCTGCCAGTTACTTTGGGCCCAGGGGAGGCTGTCATCCTCAGCAGAAAGTTGACTTTTCAGTCACTTCCTTTTGGGAAAGAAATGATTTTGCTATGACTAAAATCACCCGGAGAGGGTCAAAAGTGAGGTGAAATTATCAGTGTCCCAGTGGTCATCTAGGATATAAAATAATTTCATGTGGGGGTTTCCGAAGGGTTTTAGCCCTCCCAAGTCTCTTGGTGAGTCAATGTAGTCCCACAGCCCATGACATTTGCCCTGAACTAATATAGTCAGGAATAATTCTTTTATGCCTCTCATTTAAGCAGAGTAGATGGCAATAGGTACAAGGCAAAGTACAAGAATTTATTTTTTTTTCATTCAAGGAATTCATTTATGCAAGTTGCTAAGGTGTCACCTAACCCTAACTGATGATGATGTTACAACCAAATTCAAGGAAGAGAGACCAGTTTATTTTAGAAGTTGTTTATTTAAAACTCTTTAGCAGTAGTGTATTACAAAAACAAAGAAGGGTTATGGTATCAGCATCCACTCCTTTTCCAGAGATTCCCTGAGGACAGCTGCCTGCCACTGGAGAGGCGAATACTGCCCTGAACTGAATGGATCCTACCCTAATGGCACACTGAACCCAGAACAGCCACTTATGCAGATGGTGCAGATCTGAACTACATCTGTGTATTGACAGAGATGCAAATGTAAACACTACTAGAAGATCAGCTGATCAGTGGCACCATGCCTAGGCTGCTCTCTGGGTGTCCTTAATCTATAAATGGATTTGGACTGAGCACTATAAAAGTGGTCACATCACTACACTAAAGAAACACCATGGTCCTGTCTTATGCAGTCCTTTTGGAAGCCCTAGTTTTCTTCCCCCGTTCCTAGATGGCAGGAGTTATCTGACAACATTTGGAGAACCACCCCTCACATCACAGCAGTAGCCTTCATTAGCCCAATCATGAACAGTTACAGTCAGTCAATTAAAAATCCATCCATACATTTACATTGACAGAAGAAGGAAATCTGGAACACTTTCTTAATTACTTCCATTTTTGATGGAAATATTATTACTTCTGTGTACTGCCTAGAGTGGATTGTATTTAAATACACACAGCTCTGGTTTTGTATACTCTGAAGCAGATCAACCATCCATTTTCCTTGATTGTGTTCCCTTATACTGTACCTGAACAGGCTATACAAGGGTGGCAAAGGTCCCCACAGCATGGTTGCTTTCTGGGTTGTTATACGTCTTGGGATAGTCACCTTCTCTGTAGGTTCTTTCAAGACTGTACTGAATTTTGGCCTCCTGTCTCTTAAACTCCCGCACACTTCGAACAGTGAGAGCACAGACTATAGTGCTTGCAAAATACAAGCAAGCTGCCACAAGGCCAAAGAGAGCCACAGAGGCATCTCCTCCCTGCACAATGCAGTTCATAGATGTATAACCTCTTCTTGCATACAGTCTCTCTTTCCTCTGGCACACATCTGTTGCATTGACTTGTATGACGAAATGGAGGTAGAGGCCAACAGCCACAATGTATGCAAGGCAAGCAAGGATATCAAAGACAAACTCTGCAGCCAGCAACCGAAATGTGAGACGATGAATGGGCTTCCCTCCACTGATGAGGAAGAAAAGTGTGAGGCACATCATAGTTAGGCCAAAGGCCACTCCTCCATACACGCAAGGAGCTCTCATCTGGTTGTACTGCATATCCAGGTCCCTTACTTGCTGGAATTCGGTCCCTTCAAATGGACTATAGGCTGAATTGATATTGAATGAGCCCAAACCTAACCCAGAGGTGAAACCAGAAACTCCTGCTTGGGCTGCTCCTATGCAGACCAGCACCAAAATGTTGACTGTTACTTCAACAAACTGCAAGATACCTGCAGATAAGGAGGAAGAAAGACAAGGGAAAATCAAATTTGCATATGTCTACTTTCTTCAGACATGGCTATTTTCATTATCCTGAAATGCTCCTGGAAATAAATTACTCATAATAATATGGTACCATAATGCAGGAGCCTTCAGCTTGGAGTGTATCTACAGTACAGGGGTTGGGGAAACATGTGGTCCTCAGGATACTGCTGGACTGCAATTCCCATCTGTCCTAGCCAGTGGTGAGGGATGGTGGGATGTGCAGTTTGGCAGCATCGGAGGGCTGGACATTCTCCATCACTCTTGTAGTGTTTCTGGGATTTGCACAAGAGCCATCATGTCTTTGCTCTGGTGTCTTTTTACGCTCACTCCCAGCCTACTGGATAACCAAAAGCATTCTTGGTCTATCATATTTCGGCCTAAAGACAGGAGTCTCTTGTTTTGTTTTCTTTTGAAGGCTACATAGCAAAATCTAGTCATTGGAGAAGTGTTTCTCTTCTTGGCCTTGTTCCTGCCATGCTCACCAATGGAAAATAATTATCTTCATAGAGTCCACTCTCACTTACAATGCATCACCTACTGCCTAGAATGGAACCGTTTTACCCCATAATAGGTGCTTTGTCTTAAGGTGAGACCGACTTCTCCTTGTACTTTATTTTCACAAGAGGAGTAACACCCAAGTAGCCTTTTAGCTGAGCATGACAGTGCAGGACAAAGGACAAAGTCAGGTGCGAGAATTGTAGTAATAAAAGCAAATGTTTTGCTGAGACTTTTTATTTTACTTTCAAACGATCCCTATCATAAGAAACTGTATACCTTTTAAGCAAATGCAGAAAGATATTTCCAGATTTGTCTCGCAGGCAAGGAAGCTCAAAATAAAGCCCAAAACTTTGTATACTGCTAAAGAAAGGGGTGTTCTAGGACTTCTGAATATTAAATTGTACTATGAGGCCTGCTGTTTTGTGTAGTTGAAGAAATGGATTTTTCTCAGAGATCAGAGCCTTTTGGAACTTGGAGGTCAGAGTTTAAGATTTGGGTGGCATGACTAGTTATGTCATGTTGATTTTAAAAATAGCTGTATCAAGAAAGGTTCTTATGAAAGTTTGATACAAACATAAGCAGAGACTTTCCACCAAAGTAACATTAGCCACTTTGCTAGAGAAATCCTTCTATAGGAATGGGTTTAAAATTGGAAATGGTTGTTTTATGATGACTTTTTGTAATTTGGACACTTGGGAGCTTAAATCAAGAGAGATATTCTTTAAGGCAGGTAAAAGATCTGAATTGGTCAGCTTATGTGAAACTACAGATTTAAACAAGAGAGATGTAGTCCTAGAGAGTGGAGAAAATTATTTTTACTTAGAACTGTACAGTATAATGATGATGATGAAGAGTATATGATAAGGTGGGTACAAAATTTTGGACATAATACACAAATGGATGTATGGGGAAAATGAGGACCAAAGACATATAAATTTACTTCGAGTAGCAATTTAAAAGAAAAAAAAGTATAATCATCATAATCATCATTTAATTTTTCTAAACAAACAAGCTATAACGTGTTTTGTGGCACACATGGTGGTAAAAACAGCAACATCAAACTTTGGAACAATTACTTTTTTTGGAGTACAACTCCCAAAATCCATGTAAGTTTTGCTGACAATTTAAATCCAAAAAAGTATACTTTGCAAGCCTTGAGAAGTTTATAACAAACAAGAAGTACTATAAAAGCACTTTTATATTTTAAAGTATATACTGTACTAGATATTGGAACAGCAGATTACTGGTACAGGAACAGATTAAAGTATACAACAAGAAAACTACATTGCCTCTCAAACCCAATACAGCCTGATTTAGGATTAAGGAAGCAACCAATATCACAAATAAAAGGAGAACCTTTGCACAAACATGGCAAAAAAGGACAGGTGAAGCTCCCTGCAAACTGACTGCATGTGTGTCAGTAGCCACACACACCGTGGCCTTCTTTATATGGCCTGCATCCAGCTTCACAGCTGAAGCTGTGTAGAAGTTCTAGCCCTCCTGACTTCATTAACCCAGTAAAAACCCCAGAGCATGGGAGAGGAACTAATGTCCTCTAGTTATTGTTGGGACCTCATCTCCTGTCAGCCTTAGAGGATGAATGCCTCAGTGTGAACTAATACACATTAACTCCTCTGTAAATCACTCATTCAAAAAATAGTTGTTAGTCATGATGGTTCTATGCTACCTCCAAAGTTATAGCCAATATGCTTCTGAATACTTGATGCCAGTAAATATCAACCAGCAAAGGCTAGCAGTCTTTGTTTGTGGGCTTTCCAACAGATGCCTGGTTGGTTATGTTAGATGCTGGGTTATCTTCTTTATGTTCTGTAACTTTGTCAAGTGTGATGTAGTGGCTACATTAACAGTGCCTTAGAGCTCTGGATCAAGTCTCCACTGAATCACGAAAACCCAGTCTCTTTCAGGGTTTATCCTGCTTCATAAGGTTGTTGTGAACATACAGTAGGGAGGAAGGCTGCCATGGATGCCTTTTTGAGCTCACTGGAGGAAATGTAGGACAGAAACAGAGTAGTAAGTGCTCTATAGAAGGACTGGGTGGGACTTCAGTGTCATGGAAGGGAGTGAGTCCAAAATTCTATAAAACTGTTTGTTTTCCTTCACTATTAAAAATACAAGATGAGGGGCATTGACTGTTAGCACAGTTTACAGGCTTTGAAACTGTCAAATATTTGCATTAGGGCATTTTGGCAGCCACTTACAATCTTCTCCTAAAGGACTGCCATGCCTTGTGGTAGAGCAACCACTATGACCAGGCAGCTCTGAGGACCTTCTGACATCATTTCAGTGTATCATCCAAACATATTTTGGTGGAGCTAATTAGTTCTGCCAGGAGACTGAATCAATAGCCCTTGGGAATCCAAATGAAGCCAACCCCCACAGCCCAAATGTGAAGTTCTATCTTTCTTTCTTTTGCCAAACATTCATCTAACAGGCCTGAGCACATTTGACCTACATTATTTTGAATAATGTTCAGCATAGTTATTTTTGGACTGCTGTGCCAAAAAAGAGTAATTATATTCTAGTGTCAGCTCAGGGAAGTAGGGTGGGCAGATACTATAGATAGGTACCTTGAATCTCACACAGAATAAGCTACTTTGAGGGAAAAGCTCAGGCTTGATCAAAGGCTCATGCAAAGGCCAGAAACCCCTACCACTCTCACTACAGTGAGTCACACACCTAAACAAGGAAAGCTCGTAAGTAATCTTTTGAATGTTGGAAGCAACAGAGCTTGAGGCTAGCTTTCAATCCTTTTGCAGCTTGGGGGGAAAAAACCCTGTATGACTCCTGTCTAAATCTGCAGGCAGCACACAGCGCAGAAAAGAAAAAGGAGGGGAAAGGAAAAAGCTGACAACTATACTATAAATTTACCTTATGGGAAGCCAGTCGTACTTATGACTAGCAAATTTTTCCATGAGCAGGAAACCACGATGGCTGGAAATACTGGGTTCTAAAAGAAGTTATTCAGAATTAGCCCAGTCTCTTTAACTAACCAGGCTTTCCTTGGTAGCAATGCCAGTTCCTTAAGCATGTGGAGGCAGCTGTGTTCTTGAATTAGCCACTAGGGGGCAGGTTACAACTAGTAAACATTGTACTAAGTTAATAATTTCAGACCACAGTGATCAAAACTTATGCCTAGCATTCTCACCCAGAAACTCTTAACTAGTAGTTATTCCTCTCCCTCTCACTGTATTTTTCTTCTTCCGTGTAGGAAGCTTGCAAAACCGGTCTTGTATTTATTGGTTGCTCCTAAGAGGCCAGTAAAATGCTTTGTTTATTTGTGTAGTTTTCTGTATCTTCCACCCTCTTCTGCTATGCAACTTTTAAACTGGAACAGTGCAACCCAAACCATTTCACCCTGCAATCAGCTTTGTTTTGTTTTTTAAAAGAGACTCAGTCAGTCAGATTCCCAGAAGGTAGAGTTTTCTCCTTTCGTAAGCTCTGTGTGCAGTACTGTTTATCCCCCATATTTACTACCAGTACCCATAAGCCCTACTGTATTTCATGGAATAACGGAAGGTGAGGCTGTGCAGTCTTGACAGGGCTCAGACTCTTCCCAGTGACTATGAAGATGCTGTTTCCTGATCCTACAACAGGTTTACAAGTCTAAAGAAAAGAAACAGACCTGCAAGAGCACCAGCATGCAAATTAAAAAAAACTTTACACATCAATGACCTGCTTCTGATTTACCATAACTGAGGAAGGCTCTTCTACAAGTATCCTGGGTACAATATGTGTCAACAAGGGAGAGAACCTTCTCACTTGCCTCACCCTGACTACAGAATGTTTTATAGTCTTCATAGTTTCTCTGTTTTTATAACATGTTTTAGTGTTTTTAACTGTATAATTATAATTCAGTATTTTAACTGCATGTCTAGTTGTAAGGGTGAACGGCAGTTTTAAAATGTTTCCAGAAATAATAAATGAATAATTAATTTAGGGCTCTTCCAGTCAGGATAAAAATGTCAGGAAGTTGCTGTATTTGTGGCTGTAGTTCTTGGAAGTTTTTCTAAATACCCAAATCACATTTCATTTGTCCCAGACTGTTTTCTGACAATTCCTGGCACCAGCTAGAACATTTTATTCCCATCCTCAAATGGGTTTCTTTTTTTTAATTCTGAGATATATTAAAATAATACTTTCCTGTCTCTCCTTTTTTTTAAAAACGTTATAGAGCATTAGTGGAATTGCACTTTTGTACTATATCTTTATTTTTTAAAAAATTCAGGAAGAAGATTTGCCCTCAGCAAACCATGCCCTGATTTTTTAAAAAACTTTTTGGAAGAGATCAAGAGCAGATCCAAGGAATTGCTACAAATAGCTCTGCAAAAGAATAGAATAAAACAGTCAACAAAAACAGGCAAAACCCATGGAGCTGTGATTGTGAGAACTAACAGGTTAACTTTAGACAATCTGGAAGAGTCCTGAATCTCATTTCTTCTTGCTTAGGTGTATTCTTGCTTACCGGTAAGTGTTCAGGACACTGACTGACTCACAGCAATTTGGCAATACAAAAACATGCTGGCATCCCTGAAGATTCTTGAAAGAAATAGAGGACCTCAACCCTGCTTTAAAATGTTCAGTTACTAAGAAAGTTCATTTGAAGGCTAAGCATGCCATAACAATAACTACCATATTCATTCCCAGAGTGATTTCTATCAGTATCGGAACACTTCCCTGATTCAGAGAGGACCAACAATGATGCCATGTGTGTTGCAGCGCGTGACTAGATGAAGGAATCTGGAGAATTCCATAGAAACTTCGTGCTAGAGCTGTGGTCCTGAGGAAGAGCAGAGCAGTCACTGAACAAGGTGACATCTGTGGTTCTCCTTTACTCCATTTTTATCTTCACAGCAACCCTGTGAGGTAGGTTAGGCTGAGAAAGTGAGTGACTAGTCTAAGGTCACTTTGTGAACTTTGTAGTTGATGAGAACTTGAATCTGGGTCTCCCCATTTATGCTCCCCCACATTGGCCCTTAGTGCTGGCATTGTATGAGTACAGCCAGCCCTCGGTATCCACAGATTTATCTACAAATTCAAGCATCCACTGCTTGCAAATATATTAAACAAATATAATTTCCAAAAAAAACCCCCCACAAACAAACCTTAATTTTGCCATTTTACATAAGGGACACCACTTTACTATGCCATTGTATTTAATGGGACTTGAGCATCCACAGATTTTGTTATCCATGGGGGGTCCTGGAACCAAACTGCAGCAGATACCAAGTGCCCACTGTATAAGGTAAGAGACTAGGACCTGCAAATTTGGCAACTTAAATCTTCCTCAGGTTAACGTATGTCACTGGATTATTGGAAGAAGCCAGTAACGGTGCCATCATCCCTGTTAAGACTACAAATGCCATCGTCCCTGACCATTGCATATGCTGGCTGGAGTGGATGGGAGTTTGAGGCCAACAACATCTTGAGAGCTGGAACCTCCACCCTGGAACTAAATTGAATCTATTGATCTGATCTCAAGGATTAGTCTTATATTTCCTACCCCCAAAATCCAGTAGCTATCCAGTCAAAATTTTACCCACCTGATTGATAAACCAGGGGTAGGCCCTCCAGATGTTTGTGGCCTGCAATTCCCATTAGATTTAGTAAGAGATGAAAGAAACTGCAGGCACCAAATCTGGAGGGCTACATTTGTCAAGCCCTGCATTAAGTTGTGTTCTATCAGGAAACCACAGCCAGTAGCTGAAATTAATACATCTCAGGATTTTACTGCTTTAAACAGTGGAAGGACCATATTTTACTTGGTTCCCCTGTAGGTTCTGGAGGATAATGGCTGCACCCAGACCCTCCCATAGAGAGTGGTAGAGTAATACCTTAGTTCAGTCCCCACAATCTCCAGGAAGGGTACGGAAAGATCTCTTGTCTGAAACTCTAGAGAGCTGCTGTTGGTGAGAAGAGACAAAGGGACCAGAGGGTTGGCCTGGTATAATGTAAGGCAGCATCCTATGCTCCAAGCAAGAATCAGGCCTGGCTTCTTCTCCTGGCTCTAGACAGGGAAGCATTTATTTTCACCATAAAACCTTGGTAGGCCCTTCCATTGAGTCATTTGATTTGAAGGCTTTAAGAAGAGTAGGTCCAGTGTGGTGTAGTGGTTTGAATGCTGGTCTAGGACTTTGGGAGACCAGGTTTAAATCTCTGCTCAGTCATGGAAAACCATTGGGTAACCTTGAGCAAGCCACACTCTCTCCACCTCAGAGGATGCCATTCCAAACAGTTTGAGCGTGCTACTACAATGGATGCTTTATATGATTATAACATTGTAGTTGAAGTAGTCAGAAAGGTGAAACAGAGACTATAAATTCCTGGCACAGCCATCATATGACCTATGACCCTATGGTTTACGACATCAAATATGACCTACCTCTATGGTTTACTACAAGGGTTTCAAATGAACAAGTTTGTATTACTACTATGACATATGACTTATACGGCTGTTGTTGGTCTGTGTTTCAGCATTTCTGCCAACCGGATAAAAAATAAAGACTTTTGGGTGAATTACAATAAAATTGTTTCAGTGCAATATTGAAAATTAAGAACTGTTCTATGACCTTTTATGATATAATTTCTACTTTGTACATTGTGTACTTATTATTCAGTAGTTTTTATATATTAGTTTTGGTTTTTTGGTGGTTTATAGTTGTGTTCTTCTACTTTCACCATGACACATTTTTTTGACTCCTGATCATGAGCCTAAAGATGAGAGTCTTCTTCTTAGGACAGCATGTCTTCAATTTCAGTTAGTTTAAGATTTTGATTAAATATCCAAGAGTACAATGGTGGGGGGAGAATAGTCCTCCAGACATACATGAATTTCTGGTGGTTTATTAATGCACGAGCACATCCCAGGGGAGGGGAAAAATCACTTTATAGCTATCTCCTAATTTGATTTGCTGATGGAATTCAATTTAGCTCCTTGCTAATTTGCAAATGGCAAGTGCCCTTGTTGAGGCAAATAGATGACACTAGAGATAAAGAACAGACATACTTGATGTGAGAGCTGAAGTTAAAGGTTTCCTGGAACACAGCTGGCTCCAGACATTTTCTCAAATACAGCATTGATAGGGCAATCCTATTATGTGCCCGCTCAGATATAAGCTTCACTGAATTCCATTGGACTACTGACTGCTGATGTATAGGAGAGGAAAGCAGTACTGTAACACCATATTTAACACAGATTTGTCTAAGATAAGTCCAAAACACACTGCAGGAATAATCCAGTTTGAGACTGCTTTATTAAATGCTCTGTCTCAATGCTAGGGAATTCAGGGAACTATAGGTTTGTGAGACATTTAGGCTTCTCTGTCAGAGAGCTCTGGTGCCACAACAAACTACACTTCCCAGAATTCCCTAGCATTGAGCCTGATCACTTAAAACAATCTCAAACTGGATTATTTCTGCAGTGTGTTTTAGACCATAGTTTCACTTATCTGGGAAGAACTGTTAAGTCCCTCACACTTACTACAGAATCCTGCTAGAGGCCCTAGAAGTGCCTAGACAAGTGTTCTCTCTAGGCATTTCTAGGTTCTCCAGCATGATTCTATGGTATGTTTCTGCCAGATGCATAAGACACTGCTCATTTCAGGTAGGAAAAACAGGGTTCACAATTATTTGCAGTTTCAGTTTTACACAAATGATCCCAGAATGTATCCCTTGCATTAAACAGAGTCTAACTATACATGATTGGAGACAAAGTCCTTGGGTGTTTTTTATTATTATTAAAAAAAATAAATCCACTGAACTTGTTTGTTGAAGAAGCAACAGAAAATGCCCCAAGGGAACCTCATAAAGAGCTTGGAAATGATTGGACCTCTGAGAATTCTCTAAGCATAATGGCCCCTAGGCATGCTGGGTGCAGAATTCTAGGACTTGTAATCTTAAATGTTACTTTTCCTAGCCCTTAACTCAGTGTTCCACTGTACAGTCTGACCAGTTAGAGAACTACCCAGTATCGAGCTTAGTAAGAGTAAGGAATGCTGGCAGCTGTAGTCCTACATCTGGGAAGTCACATGGTCCCCACTTCTGTGGTAAAGGAATTTGCATCATTTTAAAGGGCATATAGTTTACATCCAGAAGGTCCCAGGTTCAGTCTCTGCCATTTCTACTCCAAAGAATCAAGGAGTGGATAAGAGAAAATGTCACTGCCTGGTATCCTGGAGATCACTTTCAGGGGTTGTCTGCATTGGCCAAATAAAGAGACTTTTGACAGCTTTGAAGCCTGGCTGTTTAGACAATGCACGGGGCAAAACAGAAGGAAATAGATATAAAGCCATGCTCCAGTGCTAAAAACCAGAGCAGAAAGAAGCTAGGATACTCCGACTCAAGCTGGAAAATGTGCATCATTGTGCCGGCATATAAACAGCCTGGCACCAGTACGGGACAGCGGCAAAGGAAACAAGTGATGTATTTACAATGTACACAAACCACACAGTCCAAGGGGTGGATGGGGTGAAGGGGGCATGTATGGGAGACCTCCATGATTGTGCTTTGCCAATGTATCACTCAGCACACCGATGCACCGACAGTGCATTGCAGATGTGACTGTATGGCTGATCATATAGGTGGGCCTCTAATTGAACGGCATCTGGGCAGGAAAGAGGCAATTGGATCACAGGTGGTGTGTTTGTGTGATGGTGCGCATGCATGGTGGGAAGGCAACAGAAAAAATAATCACACAGCGCAGCTTGACACCACTTGGCATGGACAGCCCATGAGTATTCGAACTGTCTTGGGAGCAGGCTGTGTGGACAGCAGCGGTTTTACCTGCTTTCAGAAAACCCAGGATCAAGCCACTTTCTCCTGCCCATCTGCTCTGGCCCTCAGTCAAGGTCTCCTTTTTCACCATCTCGAAATTAAATCTAGGACTTTCTTTATGCAAACTGTACACTCTGTCACTGATATCACTGGCCAATTCCCCGTCTGAGTTTCATACCCCTAAGGTGTTATGAGCTGCAGAGGAAAAAGGGGAGATGAGGGGGAGATCAGGAAAGGATCACAGTTTAAGAAATAGCATGGGGACTCAGAGCAGGGAAAATTAACTTTCCACTGGCCATGCAGGCTGGGGGATTTGGAGAACTGTAATTCCACAAGTAATTGTTTCCTACTTAGCCTTCTCCTTGCAGACCCAGCCCAATTCTCTCCTCCTGCTGCAATTGCTTTCACTCCAACGGGGGGCAGGGAACCAAAAGATACTATAAATGATGTCTCACACCTAGTTTGGTCCTCAGCCATTATAGAAAGACTGGAGAAAATGGCTCAGTGCCACTTGCTGGATCATAAAAGAGGAAATAGTTTAGTTTCCTAAAAAATAATGCAATGCCATCCTATACATGTCTACTCAAAATTAAGTGAGTAATCCCAACCTAGAACTTAAATATCGACAACATTTTCTAGATAACTTAGTAATAAGTGAGTTCTTTCGCAAACCTATGAGATGCCCTGAAAAGCTCTTTTTAATTCTCTAGCAAAAGATTGAAACAGTCTTCTTTGTTCTTGCCGCCCCCACCCCATAACACACACTCATGTCTGTGCTCATTCTATCAGTAACAGCCTCTTCAAGTAAACAATATTTAGACATGTGGTTTGATTTAAACTATTAACGATCAACTAGGGGGCTGGGTCTAGGCTTTCAAACACAGAAAACAATGCATCAAAAAATACTTGATAGAAACACTTGATAATTAGCTCTCACTCTCTCAGCTTTGCGAAAAGGTGTTAAGAGGTATCTTTTCAATCTGGCCTTTCAACTTTCTGCTAGCTGAAATGTTCCACTTGTAAAAGCTCCCACTGTCCTGTATTTTGGAGATCACTTCTTTTCCTCACACCACAATTCAACTCATTCAGAAAGGCCCCCTATCTTTGTTAAGGGATATAGAGACTTGTACTCCAGAAAGTAGTCATGTGGGGTGGCTGATTCTGGGAGTTGTATTCTTAAAAAGTAACTTTTTCAAGCTCTGGCTGGGTATAGGATTACAGCCTCAAGGTGGTCTTATGTTGTATGCATGGTATGATTTCTCCCTGAATATCTACTGGCCAGCATGATACTGTCTTCAGGAGACATTAAAAATATACTTGTTTCCAAAGTATAATATTCCCATTTGCCTTCACAACAGCTAGTTAGGAAGGGAAAAAAAGGGAGTAGGTGTTCTATGTTCATTTGGCAGAAAGAGGCTCAGTATCATGATTACCATCCTTTCATGAAGTACACTGAAATATTTTGTCACAATGGTTTCTGCAAATAATAGATTAAATGGAAATTTTGATTCCTAAGGGGCCATGAATATATATGCAAAAATCCACCACTAGTTAAGCCATTCTTGGTGACTATGTGATATGCTGAGGGATTGTTACTTGGATATTGTTACCTACCAGAAGTGTTCCCATTTGTTTATAAAATGGTTTTGGCTGCAAGTTGTGAATTTAAATGTCTTCACCTCATTCTGTTCTTTGTTCTGACTGAAGAAGAGTTCATGGAAAACTGAAACCTTTTATTCTTCCCCCTTTTCCTGTTCCACTCCCTACAAAAGAAAAGTCTCAGGGGAAGGATGCTATCATCTCACAACCACATTAACAATGCTTAAAAGACATGAAGTAGAGAACATCACATTACCTCTTCTGGAGCACAGATTTGAGCATTTCTCAGAAAAAGTCTCTTTGGGAGGATAAGACAGACGTGGATAATTGGCATCTCCATACATTGTTCCTGGGTGGCTCTGGTAAGGGTCTGTGAAAGCAGTAGTAGGTCTTGAATGTTCAGGTGTTCCTGGTGATGACCTACAGGCAGAAAAAGATGAAAAGCTGAGGCCTTCATGGTAAGTAAAGTTGGCCCCTTTAGTAGAGAACTACTTCTCAAAGCCAAAGGACTCAGGGTTACTGATTGTGAAAAGTTCTGTTAAATCTGAATAAGACATGTCTGTATATGCAGGGCACTTAAGGGGTTAGCAAATAATCTTATAGAAATAATTATTTAAATACTGAAAAGAATTTTCCCAATGATATTCTTACCTCAAAGTTACCTAGGTCATACTATTATTTATCTGCCAGTCACAATTACAGTAAAGGTGGACAGATTTAGGCCCGGTACAGACCAGCACAAAGTGCTGGCCTATGGGCGGAGTCATTGCAGAGCACCTGCACGCTGGGTGCCATGACTCCCCCCTTGCGCCATGACACCACGCACTGCAGCATCATGGCGTGACCCTGGCGCTGCATCTAGGTGATGCAGCACCAAAAGGGTGTCACAAGCCATGGCACCGCGGCTGTGATGCCCTTTAGAGGGCGCAAAAAGGAGCTGCATTTTGCAGCTCCTTTTTCCGCCCTCCGGACACCGGATCTGGGCCGCAGCCCCAATCCAGCCAGTAAAGGGGCAGCTGCATGCCGCCCCTTAGGGGCTGTTTGTACAGCCCCTTCGTCAAGGAAGCTACATTCCTAGGTTAGCAAGACCTGAGCAATGCTGTTGATGAATTGGGAAATAACAACAACAAAATGTGGCTCGTAAAAAATATTCAAAAATACATGGCCAGATGCTATCTTTATTGGGACTTTCTATTTTGTTAATTTTCTGTGGTCCTAATAAATATTTTGCCTGATGTGGGGATTTTTCATTTATAAAAGGCCTGAGTATGGAAGTGAGTACCAATCTGTATCATATGACAGTATTTAATCCTTAGGATTAAAGCCTCAGTTACTTTCTCTAATAATGTAATCCTTTCTAATTAGCAGTAATATTCTAATATACACAACAGAAAGATGGCACAAAGCTGTAAGCAAGGGGACAGCAGGAGACTCTATTTTGGCCTGGATACCACCTTAAGAATGTGGAGAAATGTGACATATTGGGCCCGAACACACAGGCCAAAATAAAGGTACTTTGGGTCACTTTGAAGGTATGCTGCGTAAATGACACATGCATCTTAAGAAGCCAGAAGCTGTGTCAAAGCTGTGCTCCAGTCCTAAGGACTGGAGCGTGTCTTTGAAACAGCTTTTGGCCTCTTAGGACGCATGCGTCATTTAAAGAGCACACTTCCAAAGTGGCCTGAAGCAGCTTTATTTTGGCCTGTCTGTTTGGGCCTATTGATTTCTTTCACTCCCCACTTTTGTTTTGTTCTAGGTCCGAGGAGAAGGAGGAGGAGACGACGAGGATGATTTACCTTCCATTTGTTGGATATGGTTTTCTACTTCTCTCATCAATATATCTGTTAGTCTTGGGATTTTCGTTGTTCCTGTAATCTTTATTTTGATGGGCTCTCTCTGAATAAGACATCTTGTCTTGCTGAAAATGCCTGTCAGTGCAGAAAACACAAATCAACTCACAGATCTTCCAGTCCAATTTGTTTAATGACCAACAGTTGTAAAAATAAGGTTACACCTATTACTCTGCAAGAATGATAAGCGCATATATATTTATATATTTGAATTTTAATTATATGCATAAAACTCACAACTTTATGGTTTGCAGTATATGTCAGTGCAGAGGCAGGAGATGTTCTGGCCTTCAACTCCCATCAGCCCTAACCGGCATAACCACTGGCCAAGTTTCCACACCCCTAGTTAGAACGAGGAGAAAGCCTGCTCTGCATTCAAAAATGCTGAAAGGTCCATTGAAAATAAAAAAATTAAAGCTAGGCAAATGTTGATGACAAAAAGTAAATGATGCCAAAATGGAGGCATTGCTGTTTTCAAGCATCATCAAGCCCATATAATTTTATAAAGAGACAGTTCCAAAACTCATTCATAAAAAGCATTCACAAAATATTGGCTGGAACCACTACCACCAATTACACACCTGAAGTTCAGTACTTTTGAAGAAGTGAGGTGAAATCCACAAAAGTTCGTGCTAAAAAATGTCTGAATGGTGTTTCCCTCCTCTCCTTTTCCATTTGATGTCCATTACACAGTTTATTTCACTTATGCTTCTGTACCTTTATCCCCATACTCCAGTTTACACAATTTACTTTTAAGTCTCTTGTGTATTGATTTTAGCCTGGTCACTTACTTGCACTTCTTTCTAGCAACTGGTTCACATGTGTGTTATGTTTATGCAGGCGCATCAGCACTTTCACAGCTAAATTGCTATTCTGAATGATTATGCAAACTACTTGGGGATGGCTTGCTCTTAAATGGCTAATGAAGACCCATTAGCTTTAGGAAAGGCCTGCTCTTGGTGAAGATTTAAAAAACACACAAGAACTGGTTTGGGGCTTTGAGAAAAAGAATGTGAAAAAAGAAACTCTTAGACAAGTTTAAATTAATACACTGGTCCCCCGGGTTACGAAATACCCAGGTTACGAAATTTTCGGGATACGAATAAATCCCATAGGGATTTATTGTTTCGGCTTACGAAGGTTTTTTCGGGTTACGAAAAAACCTCTGCGCTGTTTTAAATGGAGCCGCGGCGCAGCCGCGGCTTTTTCCCCATTAGCGCCTATGGGCTATTCGGCTTACGAAGTATCCCGGGTTACGAAAGCGGCGGCGGAACGAATTAATTTCGTAACCCGGGGTACCAGTGTAGTCTTATCTTCTCTGAAGATATACTCTGCCTCTCATGTCATGGAATTCCAAGTCTCTTTGGGCAAAGTTCCCATATGATAAACACCCTGTTGCTTTCTGACACCTCACTAATTCATAGCTGGTCCTAATAAATGGTGACATGGTTTGAGTGTTGTACTAGGACACTTGGAGACATTAGTACAAAAAAATGACTAAAGATTCTGTAGCAGGAGGTAATGTACGTTCTAGTGGGCTCAAACTTTAACGTGCAATGTTTTCAACTTTTCAAAACGGTTTAATCGCTTTTTAAACTTTGCACTTACATTTTAACGTTTTGTATTGTTTTTTAACCTGCACTGTTTAACCTAAACATTAGGAGGAATTTCCTGACAGTAAGAGCTGTTCAACAGTGGAACACACTCCCTTGGAGAGTGGTAGAGTATCCTTCCTTGGAGGTCTTCAAACAGAGGCTGGATGGCTTCTGTCGGGGATGCTTTGAGTGAGAGTTTCTGCATGGCATGGGTTGGACTGGATGGCCCTAGTGGTCTCTTCCAACTCTACAATTCTATGGGGATTATCACACAGAGGTGCTTACCGTCGCTAAAATGTCAATAAAAAGTTCCTGAAGTGTTCCTGAAGTGTGATGGTGTGACAGCTGGTCGCACTTCTAAATTGTCATTGCTTCTCTCCTGCCTTCAAAGCGTTCATGGAGCAGCCATTCCTTCAATAACAGAAACTTAGCTCTTCAGGAATGATTCAGGAATGTTTTAATGATGGTAAGCCTCCTCCATGTGATAATGCCCTATGATTCTATGATTCTATTAACTTCTACGGTTTTAAAATTTCTCTCCTATACCGGGAGAAAAGTGCAAGATAAATAAATAAATCAGTCATATTTATTTCTTACCAACCTCTCCCCACAGATCGAGGCAGGGAACTACAACAATTAACAAACAACATCCGTTAAAATACAATAAATAAATAAATAAATAAATAAATAAACAAAATAATAATGAATAATTATTTATTGATTATTATAAAGTATTTAAAATTAATTTTAAAATATTAAATTACAACATTAAAATTATTACAATTTATTTAAAATTCCAATTAATAATAATCTATTTATTATTATTATAATTAAGCTTTATAAATAAAGCTTCATATTATTATTCAGCTTTATAAAGTTTAATGTATTTATTATTAAGCTTTGTAAATAAAGCTTAATAATAATATTTATTATTATTATTAAGCTTTATAAATAAAGCTTCATATTATTATTCAGCTTTATAAAGTTTAATGTACTGTATTTATTAAGCTTTGTAAATAAAGCTTAATAATAATAATAATATATTTAATATTATTAAGCTTTATAAATCTTGTTTAACTCATGTTTTTTCGTGGGATCTCACTAGTGTGATAAATAAAGCTTAATAATAATAATAATAATTATTATTATTAATTAAATAATAAATATATAATAATTAGTATATATTTATTACTATTAATCTTTATAAATAAAGCTAAAATTAATATTAATAGTAATAATAATTGTGTTAATAATATATAATAATAATAATCTTTATAAATAAAGCTTAATAATAATATATTTTATTATTATTATTAAGCTTTATAAATAAGGCTTAATAATAATAATAATAACAATAAATACATAAATAACAGTTGTTGTTGTTTTAAGAACTGTATTCTTAGTAGCTTTGAGCGCTGGGCTATGATGACCCTGAACTATGGGCTCTGGAGACTAGGGTTCGAATCCAACCTCAGCCATGGAAACTTCACTGAGTCACACTCTCTCAGCCTCAGAAGATGGCCATAGCAACAAACAAACAAACAAACCCCTCTGAAGAAACTTGCCCAGAAAACCTTGTGATAGGGTCCCCAAAAGTGGGAAACGAAGCCACACAACAACTACAAATAACAATAATAATAACCCCCATCCCCATCTATCTCCCTGCTACCCACCTGAGAGAAAAAGAGCGTGGAGTCGAAGGGCTTGTGGGGCAAGGGAAGGGGACAAAATGGGGGGCTGTTCCCTCCTCAGCCTCCTTCGCCCTCCTCCTCCCTCCTTCCTCCAGGAGAAAGAAGAGAAGGCGCTTCTTTGTTTGTGGCTGAGGCTGAAGAAAGGGAGGACGAGAAGGAAGGAGGGCACCCAGGTGGGAGAAGAAGCCTCCTCCAGGTGGCTGCTCCTCCTCCTCCTCTTCCTCCCCACCCACCCGCCGCCATTTTGGGAGGAGCAGTGGCTTCTTCTCCCTTTGGGCGCCCTGCCTGGTTTTTATTATGGGCAATACAGTATAAGAGGAGGGAAGGACCTGTTGAACCTGAAGCAGGAAGGGCAGGGAGAGAGCCACAACTGCAATAACAACAGCCACAACAACAACAACGCCTCCCTCCTATGAAGATATCTTGCCAAGGAAACATAGGGTCACCATAAGTTGGGAATGACTTGAAGCCACACAACAACAACAACAACAACCTGAAGTGTAGTGGTGTAGTGGTTTCAGTGTTGGACAGTGACTCGGGTTTGAATCCCTGCTCAGCCATGTAAACCCACTGGGGCTGCGTCTGCACTGCAGAAAGGATCCACTTTGACGCCACTTTATAACTGCCGTGGCTCAGTGCCATGAAATTCTGGGGATCTGCAGTTTTGCAAGACACTTAAAACTATAAACGACGACAAAGAAACAGCTCATTTATATATTGCTTCACACTGAACTAACAGTGTCTAAGCGGCTAAGCGGGAGATCCTGCAGGAAAATAGGAGTTAAACACGATTTAAAGTAAATTCGAATTTAAACCAAATTTACAAATCTGGTTAGTTTATCACACTGGGGGGGCTGCCCAAGTGAAATAATGCAAAGTTAATCCAGACGCAAAGCAGGGAAAAACCAGCAGCTTTTTTTACTTCTGCGTTGTTCCAAAAGTAAAAAGCTGCTGGTTTTCTCTGCTTTGCGTTCGGATTACCTTTGCGTTATTTCACATTAACTGACGTCGTGTGATAAACTTTGGACAGTTCCAAGTTTTCGTTGGTTTAAATCTAGTTTAACTCCCGTTTTCCTGCAGAATCTCATTAGTGTGATAAAGCTCTTAGCCTTCTCTGTCAGAGAGCTCTGGTGCCACAACAAACTACAAATCCCAGGAGTCCATAGCACTGAGCCAAGGTAGTTGAAGCAGTGGATTATTTCTGTACTGAGGACACAGCCTGGGTGGCATTGGGCAAGTCACACTCTCTCAGGCAAAGGCAAAGGCAAACCGTCTCTGAACAAATCTTGCCAAGAAGATGCCATGATAGCATTGCCCTAAGCTTGGAAATGACTTGAAAGCAGACAACAACAATTGTGGTGCTGTAAATGGCAAGCCTGTGTGCTACCTCATGATTCATTTGCTAAATCCCTTCTGCCTTTCTCTTCCCTCTTCGGCTTGCAATTATAGATAGCATCTTAACATGCTATTCTCTGTCTCTGGCCCAAAAATATACTTTTCTTTTAGCTTTCATTTGATTTGATTTTGTATTTTATTTTTTAACCTTATTTTTTCATTATATTTCACTTTAAAAAATTTTATGGCAATAGCAAAGTACATTTCTATACCGCTTATCAGCACTCCCTAAGTGGTTTACAATGTGTTTTATAATTTCATGTTTTATAAAATATTATAAATTATTTTATATGTTTTATAAAATAATATTTTGTTATCTTTCCGGCTTGCATTGTAGGTAGCATTTTAACATGCTACTTATTCTCTGCCTTTCTGGCCCAAAATATACTTGCCACTCCATTTCTCCTATTGCCTTTCTTGCTTGCCTTTTTGGGTGGGGAATTGCCACCATGGCGTAGTGCTTTGAGTGTTGGACTATGAACTCTGGAGGCCAGGGTTCGAATCACAGCTTGGCCATGGAACACCACTGGGTGGTCTTGGGTGAGTCACACTCTCTCAACCTCAGAGGATATTCATGGCAATAATAATAATAATAATAATAATAATAATAATAATAATAATACCTCTGAAGAAACATACCAGGAAAACCACAGCACAAGCAAGCCAACAGTGTCCATATCCTGCTATGAAAACCCCATGCCACAGGGTTGCCATAAGTCATATCTCATGACTTTTAGGTTGTACGCCATTGGCAAGTTATATGTTGCTTTAATGATTTCTGTCCAATGCCATTCAAATTTGTGGCGCTATATATTTTTATATCCCGCCTTTTCCCCAACCATTGTCTTCCCCTGAGGCTGAGAGAGTGTGACTTGCACAAGGTCCCCCAGTGGGTTTCATAGTTGAGTGGGGAATTGAACCCTGGTCTCCAGAGTCATAGATCAGCACTCAAACCAGTGCACTACGCTGGCTCCCCTTGTTGCTACTACCCTCTAAAGGTGTTCTGCTTTTGGCTTGTGGGGGACAACGCAGGGATGGGTAATGAAAAACTATGGCTCACTCTTAAAAGGTTGGGAGTGACACAACATTTCATAGTCCTGATGCGTAACCTGTTTTCAAGACAAGAATACAGAATATGGAGAAATGGACAGAATGTGGAGAAACAGAATGGTTTCTAATTCTCATGCAGGCGTGAAGATACAAATTTTCTAGGCTAAGCCGGAGTATCCTCGCTTCTTTTTTAGTTTTTAGTCCCACAGCGTGGCTTTGTTTCGATTTGGAGGCATCTGTCATATAAATGCCTCACCTTATTTTGCTCAGTTTCACCCCTCAATCTCCCCTCCCTTCAGTCAGATAATTGGAGGTAGTCAAACTGCTGAGGCTGCCAAATAAAGCAGCTACTAACTGCTTTGAAGGTGGGGTGTTTACATGACGCTAAAGACAAAAGCGGGTGGAAAGCAAAATGAAGCCATGCTCTGGGGCTGAAACCCGGAGCAAAAAGAAGCTGGGATACTATGACTCAAGGCAAAAAATGTGCATCATTGCACCCGCATATAAACAGCCTGTTGCCAGTATGGTACTACAGCAATTCAAAGACATGATCACCAATAATGCAATGGATATAATTATAACACACACAAACCAGATAGTGCAATAGGGGTCATGAGGTGAAGGGGAGTGAAGGGGGCATGTATCCATGATTATGCTTTGCCGATATATCACTGGGTACACCAAAGCACTGTGCAGGTGGTTCATCACACATGCGACTGTGTGACCATTCATACGTGTGGGCATCCAATGGTTTGGCATCGGGGGGGGGGGGGGGGGGGGGGGGGGGGGAGAGGGAGGTAATTGGAGATCTCAGGCAATGATTTTGTGCAATGGTGCACATGCATGGTGGGGAGGCAACAAGAAAATAATAACAGCACAGTGTGGCTTGACGCTGCCTTGGGTGCAGGTGGTGTGGACAGTGGGGTTTTAAAAATCCAAGATGAAGCCATTTTTTCCTGCACATCTGCTCCTTCCCTTTGACTCACAAACTCAGCATGGAGACAGTGGAATGCACAAGGTCAGCATAGAGACCCTGTTCCTATTATTTTCCATGCATAGAAAGTATATGCCAAGAACATGCAAAGAGGATTTAAATTGGGGGAAAACTGCAAAAGCGGATTGATTTTCACATGACGTCATTGTTAAACTAATGTTAAACTGGAAAGTGGAGGGAAAGTAGACAAAAGCCACTCCTTTTTACTTTTGGAAAATCCTGAAAGTCAAAAGGAGCGGCTTTTGTTTACTTTCTGTTTGGGTTAACACAAGTTTAACAATGTCTTAAAATCCCATTTTTACACAGGATTTCCCTGTGTGATAAACTCCAGAGACACATTGTATTGCCTAAGTAATATATCAGTAACATATAAGTAATAAATCCTGTATACTAACCTGAGACCACATCTATAAATCTTGAGTCAGGGAAGAGAGTGATGTATTATGCATTAAAAAAGAACAACCAAATACTTGGCTTTTATAAATTACATCTAAATTCCCTAAACACACTACTGTAGATCCTTTCTGATCTTGGAAGCTAAGCAAGATCAACCCTGGCTAGTACTTGGACAGGAGACCCCTAATAAATAATAAAGGCTATATTTCAGAGGAAGGAGGTAGCAAAAAACACCTCTGAGTACATTATTCCTTGCTTAGAAAAACCCTATGAAATTAATGGGGTTGCCATAAGTCAACAGGCATATATACACACAATCTTGGCTACTTAATCCAAGAGCATGCTTCATATGCAGGCTAGTGTGAAATGCAATGGAGTTGTGACCTCTAGTGGCTAATGTGGTTCATAACAACCTTTTGGTTCCCAGATACCCATTGATGGTAGAACATCTAGCAAAGATTTGCCTTTACAGGTGTAATATCAAGTGATGTGGACTTTCCAATATTTTATATTGGAAAGAAAATCCAGAAAAAATCCAGTGCTCTATACACTGTGTAATCTGATTTAATATGTTCATTTTTGACTTACCTTTAATAAACAAAAATTTAAATGTTGCATGATCCCTTAGGTATTTTAATCACAATATTAGATATACTAGTGGTTCAAGTGTCAGTCTTAGAGTAGAATTTGAGGAACTACATTTGAATCCTGACAAGGTTCACTGTGCCACCTTGGGTAAATCTCTCTCTCTCTGAGTCTTATCTTTATCAAGGATCCTTTGCATGCCAGCATTCTTGTCTGGTAAACATAAAACACACTGTTGGGCCTCACCAACTCATAATTGGACAGTTAGTGAAGTGTAATGGTTAGAGCCCAAAAAAGTTGTGAAGGCAAACCTTTACAAGCTCAAGAAAAGAAATGTGCCACTGTTCTCGGTGGGTGCTGAAAGTGAAACAAACATTTATCAGGCTTACTGGTTAGGAGAGTTTTGAAACTACCAAGTTTTCCTTGTATTGCACTGGCTTCTACTCATTGTTAGTAATTAATTTTCTGAAACTTTTTTGGGGAACATAATTTTTTCCAGAGTAACAGTGAGCAGTAAAATATCGGGCCCACATCACTGGTAACATCACAGGCAAAATGCTTTTTACTGGAATAAGCTGAATGAGTTGCAAATCAGCCAGTGGTCTTTGTGCATACACAAATCAATCTTGTGCCCCTTAATGAAAGCTGGCATATTCCAACCAGTGTATTGTTTATGGAGTATGAGGTTATCAGTTGGCTACTATTCCTGATAACTGTACATTAACTTTGGTATTGGACACAGTATACACTGAGTGCTTTGTGTGTGTACAGTTTTGTGTACATAGGCTTGCCATATCCTGCCTGGGGGCGGGACTTTCCCGGTTTGGGGCGGGGCTGCATGGTCCTGCCCTGGTTTAGCCCCTCCCCTGGGACCTCCCCCCCAGCAAGGCCCTGGAGGCAGCCCCACCCCTCCCCATGGCTGTGTGCCACCCTCCCCGCCGCGCTTAGCCTAGAGAGCAGGGCTTCAAGACACCTACCACTCAGAGCTATTGCCAGCCCACTTGGTATATATACCCTGCAAGAGGCATTACTTTCAGTTTACAGTGAGCAAAGAAAAAAAAGGCCATCAATCGTTCCTGTTTCACTGGGAGCCTAAATGCCTCCTCTTTTCAATGTCTACCAGGTCAGTATTCTTGTAATTCTTTATCACAGGGTCGTTTTTGAGGCTCTAAACACCTTTCCTTGTAATATGCAAATTTCTCCCAAAGCTGACCAATGAGAAAGAAGCAATCAGCCCTCCATTTGGGTTGGTTTTCAATGGCTTGGAAGGAAGAGATTTTGCCTTGCAAGTTGCTGGTAAATAATAGAAGGCTTTGGGATAGCAAAAGGCTGCAGAAACAGTTTGACCCCCCCTTAAACATCCATGGCTCAGTGCTATGGGATTCTGGGAATTGTAGTTTCTTGTGGCACCAGAGCTCTTTTGACAAAAGGAAGCTGAATGGTCCACAGAGGAGGCGGGGGCAGAGCCTCTTGCCAGCAGTCTTCGGTGGAAGAGAGGAGGCTGATGGTCCTGGCCACTTCCCTTGGCTCCCTCCCTCCTCCTCCTCCTCCTCCTCCTCCTCCTCCTCCTCTCAGAGCTCATTCACACTCTCTGGCTTTTCTCTCCCCCCCTCTCTCTGCACTTTGAGACCCCTTTAACTGCCAAAGCTCAATGCCACAATAAACTACAATTCCCAGGATTCCATAGCACTGAGCCCTGGCAGTCCAAGCAGTGTGTTTTGGACACAGAGATCCTCCAAATGAATCCAGTCCCTAGTTTTTATATCTCTCACACACACTGCAGGAATAATAACCCACTTTGAGACTGCTTTAACTCAGTGCTAGGGAATCCTGGGAATGCTAGTGTTTGGGAGACATTGAGACTTCTCTGTCAGTGATGGCTCTGAGGCCACAATAGACTACAATTCCCAGGATTCCCCAGCACTGAGCAGTCGCAAACTGGACCATTTCCTCAGTGTGGATGCAGCACCTGGGGAGGAATTCTGGGCACTGCAGTTCAACTACGTTTGGAGGGTTATGGGACTACCTGTCAGAGATAGCTCTGGGGCCACAATGTACTACAATTCCCAGCATTCCCCAGCACTAACCCAGGACAGTTAAGTCACTCTCAAACTGGATTATTTCCTCAGTGTGGATGCAGCTTTGGTGAGGAACTCTGGGCATTTCAGTCCAGCATTGATTTATTTCTGCAGTGTATTTTGGACCAGAGACAAGGTGACCAGGCATCCTCCTCCTTTTCCAGGACATGTCCTCCATTTGGATCATGGCTAAGAAGCATGGATTTATAATTACATGGGTGTTTTTAGCTTTTATTTTTGGCCATGTCCTACATTTTTTTGCTTGGGTGCCCTACATTTTGGGGTGAGGGCATTGGTCACCTTGGTCAGAGAGCTTTCCAGGGGTTAACTGCCATTCTGCTGTGGTGCTGGAACAAACCACCATTCCCAGAATTCCATAGCATTCAGCCAAGACAGTTAAAGTGGTCTCAAACCAGATGATTTCTCCAGTGTAGATGCAGCCCAAGCCTTTTGCCTCTCTTATGCCTGAGATTTCAAAGCCCAGCCTTGGCACCACAACAAACTACAAATCCCAGGATTCCATAGGATGGAGTGATGAGAGTGAAAGCAGTGTGGCAGCAGCCTAAGTGTGCTTAATGCAGTTCTTAAGATGGTGCACCTCTTGCCTACAGAGTCTCACAAGACTTTTTTGTTTAACAGTTTGTACCCATTAACTCCATTTCATGTCTCCTTTATTTAGTGGGGAGGAATACAGACAAAACAAGCCAAAATGAAGAAAAACCAAAGTCCCTTGACCAAAGGGTTTGGTTGTGGAATAAGCCTCTGAAATATGCAAGAGGCAATGTTACAATAAAGCCATGTTCAATGCTCAAATGTGCTGTTTGGAATGGGGAGAGGGGGGTGGCCAGAAAGGGAAGTACATTTCCGTGATCTGTCTAGGAATAATGTCAAAATGTCCTCCATTTTGATCATGCCTAAGAAACAGGCATTTATATTAACATTTCAAAAAAAGCCTCAATTTTTTTTGCGTGTCCTCCATTTTATAAAATGTGTCCTACATTTGAAAATGTTGTCCTGCATTTGTCCTACATTTGTCCCGGTTTGGAGGTCCTCACTTATGGCAACCCTATGTGTACATGTAAAATGTACATATGTCATAATAACTGTGGGGTAGTCTGCACGGCCAAATAAAATGGCTTCTAATCGCTTTGAAGCCTGGCTGTTTAAATGATGCACGAGGCAAGAGCAGGTGAGAAGTGAAACGAAGATGTGCTCCGGGGTTAAAAGCCGGAGCAAAACCAAGCTGGAATACGCTGACTCAAGGTGGAAAATGCGCATCAGGACTGCGGTAAGCTAAAAACATGATGGCTAATAATACACGATGTAATCACAACATACACAAACCAGACAGTCCAACAGGGGGGCATGGGGTGAAGGGGACATGTATGGGGGGCCTCCATGATCATGCTGTGCCAATGTATCATTCAGCATACCAATGCACTGATGCACTGTACAGGTGGTGCATTGGACGTGTGACTGTGTGGCTAGGCTCGGTCTGTCTGGTTTGTGTATGTTTTCATTACATCCATTGCAGTATTGGCAACCTGCCATGTTTTTCGTACTTTTTCATCATGAGATGTGTGACAGACCGACGGTGCGATGGGTCGATTGTGTAGGTGGCCACTCGTGCCTGTATGCTTAAATGAAAAAAAAATGTATGGTGCACAATGGCTCCTGCGGCTCCCTCACACTGGTCCCACAGTGTATGCTCCAGACTGTTTCCGTATGCTGCTTAGGCTTTCCTGCTTTCCTGCATTCATGCCATGCTGTTTATATGCTGGTGCGATGCTTTGCATTTTCTGTGTTAAGGTAGAATATCAGAGCTTCTTTTTTCTCTGGTACTTAGCCCTGGAGTGTGGCTTTGTGTCGGTTTCCACCCAGTTTCACATTATATGTTGTCTGGACAGGTAGGCTTCAAGTTAGTTTGAAGCTGCTTTATTTTGCCAGTTTAGACAACCCCTCAGTCATCCAGGTGCAATTTCCTGCAAGTATGTACTTTAAGCAGTGTTTGTTTTATAACACTAGGTGGCTCCAGTGGTAACCATCTCCTGAAGCTTTATGTTTGTAGGTCCCTTCACACTATCTTTCCGCTTATGGCGACCTCATGAATTTCATAGGGTTTTTTAAGGCAAGGAATACTCAGATGAGGTTTTGCTAGTTTCTTCCTCTGAAATATAGCCTACAGCACCTGATATTTGTGATGGGGAAGAGTGTCATTATTGATTGACAAGGAAAACAAAAACAGAACTACACTATAACTGCATGAGAAGAGACATGTTGAAAACTACAAATCTGGAAAGTCAAAGTATTTTATACCTCAGCTCTTAGAAGACCCAGCAATGTTGGCCAACTGTCAGGAATTCTGGGAGCTGAAATCCGAAACATCTGGGTGACCAAAGTTTGGGAATCACTGGTATACGGTATCCTGCGAAGAAATGTGTCTTCAAATTTTGTTTTGAAGCTTGTTAGCAAGCACACATTCTCTTACCTCTAGCCGGGTTTCTGAAAAGCATGAATGGGGAAGCACATATCCCACTGCACTGAATACAATGCAGTGTGGCTGGATGACACCTGATATGCATTTAGCTGTGCATCCAGTCTGATTCAGCAAGTGATATTCTGCTACGTTGTGAGGGGTTGGGATGAAAAGGATTTCCCCAAATGGGTGGACTTTTTGAGAGAGGAAGGCAGATCCTGGAGCCAATCCAGAGGATCAGAAAATATGCCCTTTAGGTAATAGGAGTCACACACACCTAATGTTCAACCCCTGCACCCCCAGCCTTATCCCCTGCCCATGTCCAGAATCTGTGGAAGCTGACCCCTGCTTTCTCTTTTTCTTTTCCTTTAGTACAGTGATTCCCAAACTCTGGCCTTCTAGGTATTTTGGACATTGGCTCCCAGAATCCAAGATGGCAGAAGCTTCTGGAAGCTGAAGTTCAAAACACTTGGAGGACCAGAGTTTGAGAATCACTGCTTTATTACCTCACTTTGAGGAATGACCTAGGTGGCTTGGTGACGACAAGCAGCTGCAGGAAGGACCTTTCAAACTGCAGAATTATAGCAACAGACTACAGAATCCTGGGGTTTGTAGTTTGGCAAGGCACTTTTGCTCTAAGGATTCTAAATAACCCTAAACTGCAAATCCCAGGATTTCATATGAGGGGAATGATGGCAGTTAGAGTGAAATTATGGTGCTATAACTGTGTAGTATGAAGGGGCCTGGCATCTGTCCTATCAGACCTATCTGGTCCTGATTCCTCATTTTCACAGTGGTTTGCCAAGTACTTCATGGAAACCTACAAACAGAACATGTATGCAATAGTGCTCTCTGGCTGTTTAGCAGCTGTCTCTGATACTGGATGTAGATTAAAGCCATCACATTTAATATCTGTTGACACCATTCAAGATGGTTCCTTTTTTCCCAGCCCTATGGGTCTCCTGGAGGAACACAAATTATAGCACAGGGAAGGCAATTCATTTCCAAATTGGCATAAAGTATATAATTGAGTGGGGAAATGGGTGTCTCCTTAACTGGTTGTCCTTCCTCTGTCCCAGAAGGACAATCTCTAAGTTTAAGACTTCTGTCAGCCACTGAAGAGTCAGTGTGGCTGCTGAGTATATGAAACTTGCTCTTGAAGCCATAACAGCTGGGGATTATTTAAACACACCAGGCCACTTGCATAAAAGATAAATTTGGGGAGAATTTTTTCTAAAGTAAACAAAAAAACCTATATCATCTTCTCTCCTTCCCTCTCCAAGCTTTCTCTGTTGATATTAAGAAAAAGGTGGGGCACGGATATCCCTCTCCCTCAATGCTGTCAGCTTGATTTGAGTGTCTATTGAAACAATTACAATAGGAAAGTTGGTTCCCATGTTTGCTGAACAAAACTGGATTGTTTTTTGGACAAAAGAGTCAGATGATTTTTGCATGTTAATGTAGAAGCCATGTTGAGTTGCTTGCAGTAAGGTGCAGACTGTGTGTGTGTGTTTTCATGATGGCCCTTCTATAGTTTGCTTTGATTTTAATGGCATGCTGTAACTTCTCTTTCCTTTCCTTTCTCAGTTTCACACATGAATGTTAATGTTGTGGAATGACTTAATATCCTGAGCACTTGTGGAGTACAATAGGTAGCAAGGTGTTGTTCAGTTTTATTTATTTTGCCATAAATCCGTGATTTACAGTGTTGCCGTAAGGAATAGGCTGTTTATTCAAGCAAGTCCCAGGGTGGTTTAGCCCAACCATTAGGGAAAGTGAGTTGGCTACTGCCCCGGGGATATGTCCATGTGGGGGATTCATTCCCAGGTCCATAACAGAGACTGTACAATCCAAGGCAAGAGCTACCTAGTTGCAGCAACTGCAAGTCTGTAAAAGCCCTGTGGAGCTACATCTTGGTTTTATCATGTGATGGAGAGGTTGAATTTGTCATGTAATGCTGGGACTGAATTAGAATAGGCACTTGGGGATTTAGAGAGCCAGTGTGGTGTTGTGGTTTGAGTGTTGGAAAGCAACTTTGGAGAACAAGGTCAACTACCTGCTTAGATATGAAAACCAACCTTGGGTAAGTCAGCCTCAGAGGAAGGCATGGGCAACCCCCATTTTGAACAAATCTTGCCAAGAAAACTTCCTGATAGGGCTGCCATAAATTGGAAGCAACTTGAAGGTACACAACAACAACAGCAAGGCATTTGGGATATTTCTAGCCAACCTGTTTATCTTGCTCTCTCCCTCAGCAAAATAGCAGTGGGGGGAATGGTATACTGTTATGTGTTACAAGGATTCAGATATATTTTCAGATATATTTCCCAGAGAAAGCATTTCTGTCTGGGAAATAGTATTTCTAGCCAGCAAACAAATGCAGAATACTATCTTCCCCATTCTTTTCACCACAAGGTAGAGTAAGAGCTAATCTGTTTTCAGATTGAATGCATGTAATTTCCTCATATCTGAATATTTGTGAAAAGTCATAGACAACAGATGGATAACAACTAAGAAGCATAAAGTTATGGTAAAAGCATAGGACTAGACTCTGGGAATCAGGGTTCAATTCCTACCTTGGCCATGGAAACCCACTGAGTGATCTTGGGCATCACTAGGGTTGGTGTCACCCAGTGCAGTAACTCATGGTGTCAAGCAACCGCTGTTGACCTCCTCCCATACCAAACCTTACAGAATCTTTAGTCATGTTTTTTGCACTAATATTACTCATAAATCATAATTCCCATATATAATTGAATCTAATGGGAATGTTTGTGATATAAACAACTAGCAAAATTAAAATTACACCTTTAAATTACATTACCATATGCATAAATTAAATGTATTTACACATGTATAGTTTTGTGTGTTTAAAATTTTAAAAATTGTAAAATATGATGTTTTAAAATAAAATTTTAAAAGAATACAAATTTTATTTTTTAAATAAAAATTTAAATTTTTTAAAAAATGTTAAATTTTAATTTTAAAAACACGGCAACCTCTCCTTTCTCCTCTCACTGAGGCTTACTGCACTCACTACAGTACTTCTGTTATGACATTTTAAACAGAAACAGGCAAATGCTACAGCCTGTTTTTGCCAAAATGGAGATATTTGAGGAGCAGCCGTGTCACCGCTTTTAGGATGTCACCAGGTGTTGTCCGCACCCCCTAATGACGCCACTGCTCTCAGCCCCCCAAAAATCCTACGATACGTTTACCTTAGGGACATCATAAGCTGGAAACGACTTGAAGGCATACAACAACAAGAAATGCTTGGACCTGGGCTGTTAACAAAGTCAGATTTTTGACAGTGCCCTTATTCTCCCTACCACCATTCAAATGTAATCATGAATCCCTCTACAAAGCTATAGCCTTCCTCTGGCTCCCAAGACCCATCAAAATCCGTCTGAATTGGGAAAGGGATGCATGGGGAGATTTGCAGAGATAACCCCATAGCTTGTTGAACCTCAATACAGAATGACACTTCTGTCTAGCTGGCAAAGTTTATCACCACCATTTCAGCCTTTGGCAAATGCATTATCTCAAATAATTGGATTAGTACATGCAGAAAATGGGTTTCTGGAAGAATATGATTTCTTAATAACAGCATAATTCCATGTGTTGGGCACAACCATACAGATATATAGACACAGGCAATATATTTGCAATTAGCTTCTGTCTCAGAAGTTGGACAGCATCTTTTTTGATTCACCAATGGCTGGCAGCCAAGTCAGTTATCTAATTGGAATGGGTGGGAAGGGCTGTTCCTGTTTTCTTCAATTTGGATGATGTCTGTTTTTGCACAAACCCATTAAACACAGCTGCAGTTAAATATATACCAGCAACCTTGGTGAAAGAAAAAAAAACCTCTGAAGTTAATAACTGGCCTCTTCTCTCTGTCAGATCTTTCAGATCTCTTTGATTAGGGCTGAAGCATGCTCACGCTGAATGCAGCCCCTCCTTTTGGCAATCCACCATCTTCTTTTTTCTTCTTCTCTGCAAGCTGTCCTGTTTACTATCAAGCCAACAATCTGCTATGGCATTTTAGATCCCCCCCCCCCCCTTCGCTAAAGTGCATGGTACCCTCTTCCCCTGGAAAAGCAATTCTAAAAGATCATTATTGCATTCATACAAAACAAAAATAATGTCTATTAACTATATTGTATATGAAATTGAATTAATTAGTGTGCTGCACTGGTTTGAACGTTGGACTATGGCTCTGGAGATCAGGGTTTGATTTCTTGCTCAGCCATGCAAACCCCCTTGGGGAAGTCACACGCTCTCAGCCCCCAGAGAACCCTGTGACAGGTTTGCCTTAGGCTTGCCATAAGTTGGAAATAACTTGAAGGCACATAACAACATATGGAATTGAAACTGAAGTTATAATATAGTTATTAAATTATTGAGCTGCAGCAGACAGGCAGGAAAAAGCAGCTTGATACTGTTTCCCCCCCCAAATCGGTTTGAAAACCCATTGTCCACATGGTGTGCTCCCAAAGAAACCTGAACACCCATGGGCAGTCCATACCATTTGCATCAAACTACAGGTATCAATTTTTTTCCACTTCCCCCACAATGCATGCATATCATCACAAAAACACTGCCAACTACTTCCTTTGTCTGGCCCTGTATGACCTGTGGTGTGCCTGACCACACAGTCACATGTGTGATACACCAATTACCAACTTGTTAGATGAAGGGAATGCTGTGGATATAGTATATCTTGATTTCAGTAAGGCCTTTGACAAAGTTCCCCATGATATTCTTGCAAACAAGCTTGTAAAATGTGGGCTAGACAAGGCAACTGTTACATGGATTTGTAATTGGTTGACTGGCCGAACCCAAAGGGTGCTCAACAATGACTCCTTTTCATCCTGGAGAGAAGTGACCAGTGGGGTCCCACAGGGCTCTGTCCTGGGCCCAGTGCTATTCAACATCTTTATCAATGACTTGGAGGACAGAATTGGGGGCATACTTATCAAATTTGCAGATGACACCAAATTAGGGGGAGTAGCTAATACCCCAGAGGACAGGATCAAGATTCAAAATGACCTGAACAGACTAGAAAGCTGGGCCATAGCTAACAAAATGAAATTCAACATGGAGAAATGTAAGGTACTGCACTTAGGGCGGAAAAACGAAAAGCACAGATATAGGATGGAGGGCACCTGGCTGAATGAAACTACATGTGAAAGGGATCTAGGAGTCCAAGCAGACCATAAGTTGAACATGAGTCAACAGTGCAATGCGGCAGCTAACAAGGCCAATGCGATTTTAGGCTGCATCAATAGAAGTATAGTGTCTAGATCAAGGGAAGTCATAGTGCCACTATATTCTGCTCTGGTCAGGTCCCACCTGGAATATTGTGTCCAGTTCTGGGCACCACAATTCAAAAAGGACATTGAGAAACTGGAGCATGTCCAAAGGAGGGCAACTAAAATGGTGAAAGGTCTGGAAACCATGCCCTACAAGGAACGACTTAGGGAGCTGGGGATGTTTAGCCTGGAGAAGAGAAGATTAAGAGGTGATATGATAGCCCTGTTTAAATATTTGAAGGGATGTCATATTGAGGAGGGAGCAAGCTTGTTTTCTGCTGCTCCAGAGACTAGGACCCGAAGCAATGGATGCAAACTGCAGGAAAAGAGATTCCACCTCAATATTAGGAGGAACTTCCTGACAGTAAGGGCTGTTCGACAGTGGAACAAACTCCCTTGGAGTGTAGTGGAGTCTCCCTCCTTGGAGGTCTTCAAGCAGAGGCTGGATGGCCATCTGTTGGGGATGCTTTGATTGTAATTTCCTGCATGGCAGGGGGTTGGACTGGATGGCCCTAGTGGTCTCTTCCAACTCTATGATTTTATGATTCTATGATTCTACATTTGTGTGCTCAGTGATACGTTGGCAAAGTGCAATCATGGCAGTCCCCCATGCATGCTCCCTTTCTCCCCCATGCCTCCTGTTGGACTGTCTGGTTTGCGTATATTGTAATTACATTCATTTCATTATTGGTGACCTGTGGTGTTTGTCTTACTTTTGGTTTTTGGTTTCTCCGATTCCCACACTCAGCGCCATGCTGTTTATATGCTGGTGTGATGATGTGCATTTTTCACAGTAAGTCGGATCATCTGAACTTCTTTTTGCTCCATTTTTAAACTCCAGAGTGTGGCTTCATGTTGATTTCCACCTGCTTTCACCTTGTATGTCATCTAAACTGCATGGCTTCAAAGTGGTTTGAAGCTGCTTTATTTGGTCAGTGTGGACAACCTAGTTGTCTTTTTGTTTTTCTATCAAGAAATAGGAAAGGAACACCCATAGTATGTTACAAATATGTATCAGAAGAGTAGACGATGAGGATAACTGAGAATATGGAGAAGTAGAAATAAAAGCTTGAAGACCAGCAGGTACTGTTATGGGGAGCAGAGCACAAACAGAAGAGTTAATAAGAGTTTAAAAAAATAAGTTGTTTGTATATCTAATTCAACATTTATTGCATGGAAAGGGGCAGATTTCTAACAACTAAATTAATTTTAAATTGGTATTTAACTTTACATTACTGCACTAAAAAGCCTTACTAGAAAATAATTGAAAAATATCAGCCATGATTTTACTCTCTTGTCCTTGACCCAGTTCTGAGACTTGGAGAGAGGAAATGGTTGCATGGAATTCTGGAAACCCATCTACATTTTCCTCTCCCATATGATCTCATCTCTTTACCCTCCTCCTTTACAAATTTCCATAGAAATCTCATCAAAAGTCCCAGGTTTAAGAGCTTCCACATTTAATTTCTTGGGACAGGAGTCTGTGTGCAGCGGTCTGTGCAAAATACAGGGAGACTATCTGGATACAAAGCAGACCATTCACCATCCAAGCCATTCTCCATGTTCTGTTGGTTTAAAAATATTTAACCACTGAATTGACTTAAGCTATCATATTTTAATCATGAACTAAAAAAAGGTGACTTCTATAATCTTCTGTTACACCAGTAAAGCATTGCTATGGAAAGAAGTTTCTAATACTTCTTTGAACAATTAACTCACTCAATTGCAATCTCAGGTGATGAAATTCTGGGCACCATCTGGCTGTAGTTTTGCACCTGAGGAATAATAATAATAATAATAATAATAATAATTTTAGGTGTCTCAGCCATTAAATATGCATGTTGCCAATTGGTATTACAATCCATAAGTCATACCATCATAGCTACAATGCACACGCACAAGTGTATATTTGAACTGTTAGAGACCAGGTGTGAAAACACACAACTCTAAAACTGGCGATTAGAGTTTTGCATAAAGACGGATTAACAAGATTCAGTTAATACTCCTGTTTTACATGTGGGGAAACCAGCAATAAGCAATAAGCATGAAATCAACACTGAGATTTTTTTTATTGCTGTTTTGTGGATTAGAAAGTTGTGCCACCATCATTATGCATTGGCCAAGTAAGATTACATTCTTTTGGTACTTTTAATTGTTACATAATTTGAACTCAGTTCTCCCTTGCTTATCAATATTATGGATCAACCAAAGATCCAGCAGTAGATCCCAATCTACTGTCTGCTTGTCCATAATTAGCATAACTGCACACCTTTTGTGGCTAGGTTTTATGTTTTGTCTCTTTTTTCAGAGTGAAAAATATTTTAGTGGGGGAAAAGAGTTCTATCAAGAGGTTGGCCCTGTAAAAAATACATCTTAATCTGATTTCTCTTGCAGAGTTTCTGCACTTGTTAAAGAAGCCAGCCTTTTGACCTGAACACAAAAGCGGAGTCTGTGACTCCAGTATAACTGGCATTGATGAATCCCAGCTATGGTTAAAAACCAGATTCAGTGAAAGAATGGGAGCTGGAGAAGTTGTATTGCATTTGCAGTTACAGGTGTTTTCTACATTTCCACTCAAAGGTTCTTCCAATAATAATAATTACTATCTAAAAAAGACCTCCTAATCTTGGTCTGATCCCCTAAAAGCATTTACACAAAATGCCAATGGATACGAAGGTCTGTACTGTTCTAGCAAATGTAATGTTGGAAACCTAACTACATGATTTTATTTACCAATTTGTAACCAGTCTACAAGTCCAAAATTCCACACGCTTGATAATATCTCAATTCTTTTCTTCACACAAAATCACAATTGAAAACGTCAGCCAAGAGATTTAAGATTAAACAACAGACACATAGCACTGAAGTTAAGATCCGAATAAACAAGAAAATAGATTAAATTTATATCCTCAGCATTATCAGTTACCTCTGAAGTACAGTGGCCACTTCCTATATGCAGGGGATCCGTTGCGGACCTCCACACATATGGGAAAAACCTCTTATGCTGGAATCCTATGGATTCCTATGGTGGCACGCTCCCATGTGCAGTGGCACGCATGTGCAGTGGTGCCTATGCGCCTGCAGCACCTGCGCCATTTTGTCCGCCGGGGCTTGCTGTCCATGTAAGCTCAAGTGTGCAGATGGCAAGACTGCGTATGGCGTGGGCAGACTGTAATTTTTCTGTTCCATTGGTAGAGGAAGGCAGCCATCTTATGTGGCAGTGAGGTAAAAGAGGAAAGATGCAACAGCCTCACTCTCCTTCATGGTAGAACAAGTCCAGAAAACAGACACGTAGGGCATGAGTCATAGTGCTTCTGTCCTGCATAAAGCAACTCTTGATAGGAAAGTATAGGGTAGCAAAGATTAATGTAAGGAAAAGCAGGATTGGGCCTGGCCAGTGCCTTCATGTCAGTCTATTTAAGAACTTTAGTTTCATCGGTCCATTCCCTGGAGACAGGGAAGTAATAGTGCCACTCTATTTTCCTTTGGTCAGGCCTCACTTGGAATACTGCATTCAGTTCTGGGCACCACAATTCAAGAAGGATATTGACAATCAGGAATATGTTCAGAGGAAGCTGACCAAAATGGTGAAAAGTCTGGAAACCGTGGCTTAGGGAGCTGGGTCTGTTTAGCCTGGGGAAGAGAAGGTTAAGAGGTGTCATGATAGCCATGTTTAAATATCTGAAAGGATGTCATATGGAAGAAGGAGCAAGCTTGTTTTCTCCAGAGCAATGGATTCAAACTACAGGAAAAGAGATTCCACTTCAACATTAGGAAGAATTTCCTGATGGTAAGAGTTATTTGACAGTGGAATACGCTGCCTTGGAGTGTGAAGGAATCTCCTTCTGTAGTGGTTTTTAAACAGAGGCTGGATGGCGATCTGTCAGGGGTGCTTTGATGATGTAGTCCTGCATGGTAGGAGATTGGAATGGATGGTCCTTCTGGTCTCTTTCAGTTCTATGGCATACGATAATGGCAGCAACAAATAAATTACTATTCTTGTAATTTAAGTGCAGGCTGCATATGTGTCATTATGGCAATCAAAGAAGTTAAATGGTTCTGTTTTGAGCAATAATACTGGCACTTTGTTGTTTTAATACAAATACAAATATTTTATTCTATCTATAAAACTTTTAAAGCTACTTGGCAAAGATGAAAGATAAAACTCTTTCCGCCCACAGGTTTTTCATTTAATTGAAGAAATAACATGTTGGGAAGGAAAAGGAAGGAAGCTTACTTAGAGAAATACAAGGTGAAAAGTTGTATCTCAAGGAAGTGCTTGAATGTAATAACAGAGGAAGAAGACTGGGTGTCTGGGGAAAGAGAGTCCTAGTGTGAAGCAGCTGCAACGGAAGAGGGATGCAAACAGGGACAAACCCTCCCTAATTTTAGATTTGCTTACTAAAAATATATGCTTTCCCCCCAAAATAGTTCAGAATGGCTTACAAAAATGAAATAATACAATCCAAAAAATTAGGAAATGGCACAAATAAGGCCATAAAATATAACACTACGAGTCAGTGGGCCAAGGGGCAAAGGGAGGGAGGGATGACAATCCAAATGAACCAAATGCTGACTGAAAACAGAGCCCCTTCGAGCTGCATGAAATGTCTAAGAGTGTGACAGAAGCCATGACTGCCCTGCTAACTGTCTAAATGGGACAGTGACCCGTGCCTCATCTGGTGGGTTTTTCTAGGAAGATCAGTCACAGACTATGTTCATATGAGGATCCCAGGTTATGAAATGTTTTAAGGCCTAAAGCCACTATTTTTAATTGGTGAAAACAAAATCTACTAGTCCATTTCATCTGTGTTGTGGAGATGATGAGAGTCACCATCCAATATGCTTGAAGAGTGGTTGTTTGGGGAAACCTGTTCTATTCACTTTCTAGTTACAAGTTGGAATTCTTTTTGGTGATTGGGGGCGGATTGCCCACATGCCCCACAACCCTCACATGCTACGAGGGCGTAGCGCCCTATTTACATGGGTGCTGCCATTGTTGCGCAAGCACTGTGTGGTATCCATGCAGCACCGCATGGCGCTTTCGTAACCAGTGTGCCAGGGCACACTGGTTACGCCACAGCTGCGGCATAGAAAGAACCCACTTTTGCAGGTTCTTTTCTCGCTGTCGGGAAGCCACACAGTTTGTCTGCTATGGCTTCCTGCCAGTGGGAAAGTAGGCGCCAGCAGACCGCCCTTTTTGGGCGGTCTGTACTGCGCCGTGCACTTGGATAACTGGGGGTTATGCAGTAGTAGCTCTTTTTACCAGTTTTGCACAAGAAAGTATGCTGTACCTCCTTGCACCACCATTTTCTCCAGACTGTGTGATTGCTACTGGAAAGGCATCTGGGCACAGCTGTGCCTCTACTCACAATGGCAACTGATTAGTCAAAAGTGTGTGCCAGGAGAGCTCTCTTATTGCTTATGCCCAGAAGACAGCTTTTGCTGTTTTGAACTTCCCACACTAGTGCCGCTCAAACATTGTGCTCCATCAGCACAAGATAGGATCTCAGCTATAGATCCACAGAAGCCACAATTAAAGAGAAGACACCAAAATGAAGGAGTGTGCAATGCATTTGAAGGTTAACTTTATTGTTGTTGTTACTATGTGCCTTGAAATCAACACTGGCTTATGACAACCCTATCCTAGGGTTTTCTTGGCAAGATTTATATTTCAGAGGAGGTTTGACGCTGCTTTCCTCTAAGGCTGAAAGAGCGCAACTTGCCCAAAGTCACTTTGAGCATCCATGGCCAAGTGGGGATTTGAACTCTCGTCCCCCAGAGTTCTAGTCCAACACTCAAACCACTATAACATGCTGGCTTCAAATCTTAAATACCAACTGCTTAAAATGTTATAAGCTTAAAGGAAAAATTGAGCCAGTGAGGGGAAGGAATGTCTGAAGGTTTTAAGGCATCTGAACAGGTGGCAGCATTTTGACCCCAAGTGGAGAGACACAAATCCCAGCTTAGGGAAGCAGGAATAACAAATATAAGAATGATGCAATAGTTGACCCAGTGAATAAGAAGGGATAAATTAAAATGTTGGCAGTTTCTATAAAGCATTTTTTTTTTAAAAAAAAAAAGGAAATTCTGGATACAGTGAGAATGGCAGGACTTCACAGGAGAATGGGTATAGTTGGGAAAGGAAAAGGGAAGAATCCAGCTGTATTCCAAGATTTTGAGCTTGGGAAGAACAAAGAATGCTGTTCCCAAGAACCAGCAAAATGATGTTGAGGGAGGCTGAGAAGATGAGAGAGTACAAGAAGTGCAGTTTTGGCAAACTGAGTTTTGGGCATTCGTCCACTGGGAAAGAGCAAAGAAAGCAGTAACAGAGAGTTGGGCAAGAGAAGAAAGGGAGAGATCAGGGACAGAACAACAAAGCTGTAAATCCTGAGTGTAAAGGTGATACTGGAACCAAACCAGTGGATAACAGAGACAAGAGGCATAAAACAAAAGATAAAGAGAAACTTTATACAGGACCTTGCAGATGTTTTCACACATCCCCTCTGACTTTTCCACATTTTGTTGTGTTGCTACCTGGAACTGAAACAGTCAGCATTGTTATCACTTGGTAATAATGGTGGCAAGAAGGAGGTCAGGTATTGGAGAAATAGATTCTTCAGAGTGGGCAGATTTTAGCAGCAAACCTGTATGGCTCAGCATAGCATAGTAGGTCCCCCAACTTACTGAAAACCTCTGAAGTTCCCTGAACACTATTCAGTGCTTCATGATAAGAAGGGAGGATCAGAGAGGCATTTGGCTACCTCCTCACAGGCCAGTGTTTCTCAACCTCTGGTTCTCCAGATGTTTTTGACTTAATCTCCCAGATTCCCTCATCATTGACCATGCTGGCAAAGGCTTCTGGGTGCTGAAATCCAAAACAGCTGCAGGATCAAAGGCTGAGAACCTCTGTCATAGGCAGACACAAAATGACTGTAACAGCACTGAGACGTCCAGGGGACCCAGGCAGATCGCAGCACTAAGCCATCATTTTGCATCTGGCTACAGGAACATTGCTAGACACCTGTGATCCTGCCTGCACCAAACAGCCATGTGTGTGTGGAGGGGTTTCAGAAGGTTTCAGCAAGTCTGGGGGAGGTGGCTTTGGGCACTGTGAAGGTAGGGAGGGAATACCAATCCCCACCGCACCCCAAAAAGGTCAATTGAACACATATGTGTGGATGTCCCCAAGAGATGCCAGCCACTGTTTGTCTTCCCTCCCAACAGCTGCATGGCCCTGCAAATAATAGCACAAAGCATCAGCAGGAATCCAACTCTTGTAGATCTCTATCAGCTTAGCAGCTAACCATCTCCTTGCTCAGCTGTCCAGGATGCTGCACACCCCAGAAATTTTACATAATCACCCTGAGACCAAGATCATTGTCTCAGCATAGCATAAATATCTGCAAGTGGAGTTATGGCTAGCCCTTGTTTCCTGCTTATGGTAACCCTAAGGTGAACCTTTCATGGGTGTTCTAGAGCTAAGAGTGTGTCACTCACTCAGGGTCACCCAGCAAAATTCCATGGCTGAGCAGAGAATTGAACCCAGGACTCAAGGGTCGTACTCCACGTTCAAACCACCACATCACACTGGCTTTACCTAGCACTACACAATCCCTCTATTGAGTACCACCAGAATACAATATGTGAGAGATGGTAAATGTGCATACGTGCCACCTCCTTGTGTGATACTTTGCGCACAGAGGTGGCACACAATATGCAATGTGCATCGACACACTATCCAAGATAGTACATCTATAATGGTTCTGCATGTGAAACTCATCTCCCATCACCATCAACTGGATATATCCATTCCATGTTGTCCCCAAAAAATTATTTTGCATGCATAGCACAATATATGCTTGCATATATCACCCTCAGGATTTTGCCCTGTGGTTTTTTCATAGTGGCCACAAAGATAACAAGGAACGCAGAGCCAGGGAATGAAGGCTAATTTTATGAAGTTACAAAGTGACAGTGCAGTAAATAATGCTGGGTAGGAAGTACTGAAGGCTCTCTCAGCAAAATGTCCTTCTTGGGCCCCCACTATCTATCCATCTGTCTCTCTATCTTACATCTGTCTTTTGTTGTTGTAGTTATACACCTTCAAGTCGAATCTGATATATGGCAACTCTATTCTAGAGTTTCTTGACAAGATTTATTAAGCGGATATTTGACACTGCCTTCTTCGGAGGTTGAGAGAGTGTGACTTGCTGAAGGTCACCCAGTGGGTTTCAGTGGCTAAGTATGGATTTGAACTGCAGTCTCCTGGTGTCCATCACTAAACCACTCCACCACATTCACTTCCCTGTCTTTCATCAAAATATTTATATCCTGCTATTCGTTGTATGTCACTCAGGTGCAGACACAGCCTAAATATAATAATAATAATAATAATAACAACAACAACAACAACAACAACAACAAAAAAGCTTTATTTGTCTACCGCTTTTCCGGTGATCAAAGCGGTTTACATCTTACATTACAAATATAGATCTACTTGGGACCTTCAAGTTATGAATGTGCAACTTGGAGTTATGCAGTCAGAAACTATGGAGGGTATCAGTCTAATTTCTCTGGGAAGGGAGTTCCAGGGGCAGGAGGCAGCTACTGAAAAGGCCCTCTCCCATGTTCCCACCAAGTCTAACTATGAGACAGAGAGAAGGGCTTTCCCATCAGATCTCAAAGCATGGCTGGTTTATAAAAGATAATATGGTCCTTCAAATAACTTGGGCCTGAGCCATGTAGGGCTTGAAAGGTCATAACCAAGCACTTTGAATTGTGCCTGGAAACAGGCTGGGAGCCAGTGGAGCTGTTGCAATGAGGGAGCTGTGTAGCCAGCAGCCATTAATAATCTTTTGACCAGTGATAGTTTCCTAACATTCTTCAAAGGCAGCCCCACATAGACCACATTAACAGGAACCCAACCAAGATGTAACTAAGGCATGGGATACCATGGCCAGAACTGACATCTCAAGGAAAGGGCGTAACTGAAACACAAACTTTAACTGGGCGAATGCACTTTTAGCTACCACTGAAAACTGGGCTTCTGGGCTAACTAATCTGAAACATGGGCTTCCAGGCTGACCCTACTTAGCTTCCAAGAACAGATAGGATCTGGCTGAGACACTGTGGGAAATTGAAAATGATGGTCCAAGGTCACCAGCTAGTTTCCTGGTTCAGTAGTTCTCCAATTTCCCTGTCCAACAGTATAACCACTGGATCATATGGTTTGTCTCTTGAACACAGGACACTGTCATATACCAAGTCAGACTAATGCATATCTAAAGCAGAATTGTCTATTCTGAGTATCTGCAGTTCTCTGGGGTGTCATCACCTGCCTCTTGAGCCTTTTCTGAGGAAACCTCAGGTATTAGTCTTGGAACCTGCCACATACAATGCATAGGAATAAGCTGATCAATGGTTTCTTTCTCAGTGGAAACCAACATGCTAAGAACTGATGTGAGATCCTCATAGCCTTTCATCTGGGACCACAAAACAAAGAACTTTACTTCATGTGTGGAGAACTACCCACCAAAACTCTGAACACAGAAAGTTTACATTTTAGTTTCCCGACCAGAGTGTGCTGTCTAATTTTACTGTGCAGATGGTATCTTCTAAGGCATTGTCTGGAAGGGATTGCTGGCTGACTGAGCATCCTTCCATTTGCAGTTATGCAAAAATAGGACTGGCGGACAACCAAAGTGGTCTCTTTCTCTGTGTCTCTTTCTTACTGTCTCTCTCATGTGGCTGTAAATTAATGTTACGGATGGAAACTGACAGGAAACTCCTGCAAATCAGGGTTTTTGCTCAACATCTGGAGTCTAAACTTTGAATTCCCTCAACATGTATGGATAAAGCAGGTGAGGCATTCTCTCCCTTCTTAACATCCTCTCCTCATTACTGACTTCCTCCTGTCCAAGTTTTTGGATTTTACAAGAGAGATTTTCTTTACCCGTCAATTCTTCTGCGTTCATGAAAACAGCTGTTATTTCTCCAAAGGAACATTCAAGGGTTCTTCCCCCCCTCCTCCCCAAAAATCGTCAGGCACTTTCCATTGTATAATTTGGTTGTTAACAAAACGCAAATGCTTCTTGCACATGCTTCTCTAGCAAAGGCTTTTAGACCTTAAACATTTAAACATGGCTTGATGTGAGAGAGGTGTAGATTTGACACAATTTTGCTAGAAAACATCTGAGACATCAGCGTAATGAAACTTGCTATCCGGCCTTGAACCTGCAAATTTACTAACCCTATTCGGGCATTCAGTAATTCAGTTAAAATAATTGTGTGAGGAGGAGGAGAGAACATTTATCTTGCCCTCCTCTGTCAGCACTGTACTCATACTGTGAGCATGACCATCTGAAGAGGAGAATGAAAGTACTGCACTTGCTCAGGAACTCTGGAAAATCAGTGCTCTGGTTTGTCTCAAGAGCCCTCTTGCAGAGGTGGGACTCACAGACTCTTCTGTGAAACGGGTATTATCTTTCCCCTATATAATCCTATATTATCATCACTTTTTAGACCCAGCTGTACCACATGTGGCAATGGTAATCTCCAGCTGTTATGTCTGAACCCTGTCTGAGGGCTGCATCACATGGCACTTCCCCTAAACAGGTCTCCATCCCTTACGTGTGGTGGAAAATACAATCCAACCACTAATGTTGAAGTAAGGTTCAATTGGCTGTCCACACAGCTTTTGAACAATATTCTGCATGGCTGCAAAGTAATATAAATAACCACCAGTAGAATGACCTTTGGCTTGCTTCATACAGTTCAGAACACCAATGTAGTGCAATGTATCTAGGAGAAAGATCAGTGTGCATGAAAGCAATGTGCGATGCTCAAAGGCTCTAAAATGAAGGCGCAATGGTCCGATATGCAGAGTTCTGTTTCTACACTGTCAACCACTGTGTCCGTCCACAAAAGTCACATCACAAATGTAATGCAGTTTGACCTGTTTATGTCACTAACAGAATGCTGACCTCTGAATGGAGAATAAATACATATGTGCCATGATTTTCTTTGCCTCAGAAAGGAGAATGCCCCAATCTGCTTTTAATGTCTGTGGATTAGTAAAGACATGAAGGCCCAGTGGAATGGGAGCAGGGAGAAAAAGGGAAAGGAATTGGAAAACAACTTTTCCCATCCTTCTTCCCTATGCCTCACCCCCCCCCCACCCAAATAATTGGGAGGGTGGATGGAATATGGGATAATTTCTTACAGAATGATGAATAAAATATACAAGGCAATATTTTCATATTTGTTGACCCAAATAGTTTCTAAACGCTATTTTAGATGGAAAAAATATGTAAGACCTTGTACAGTATCAGATCAATACAGTTCTTTGTCTTGGTTTCCTTTTCTCAGTTCATTTTATGGAAAGATCTGCTTGACATTACGGAAAACAAGAGACAAAATTTGGAGACAAAATAGTATTCACTGTTATACTGAAGTTGCTGTTTTATTCTGTTTTTATTTGTTTTGTGTGTCTGTGTATTTTGTCTGCCTCTCAAACTGGGAAAAATAAAGAGGTTCCATATAGTGTAGGTATTCCTTACAATTCAGGAACTTGTAGTTCCAATTGTATCATAAATTACTTTTTTAAAAAAAGTAAGTTCAGCTTGTAATTATATTCTGAATAAACTGTACAGAATTTTATGCTTCTAAAGTAATGACTTTGAGTCTGTAAGGGGGAATTTTATTGCTCCCCCATTTTCTGAATATATCTATCCCCCCCCCCCCCCATAAATTTCCCAAAATAAAACATTTTCCCCCAGGGCTTGAACTTTTCCAGAAAGTTTATTTTTCTAACCTTTAGACAGACTGATAAAATCTTAAACCATCATAGGGTAAATATTGGCACTTTGAATTACCATAGCCTTAAAAAGAATCACTCTTTTGTTTGTTGTGACACTCTTTTAGGCCATTCCAGAATTTGCCAGTGTTTCAGGGCATGTGATACAGTTAACACCATTCAGGTTGGGCAGATCTCAGAGTTAGTGGAGGCCACTTAAGATCCCCAAGTAGACTTCTTAGGTCTTTCCATCTTCATGGAAGATGAATTGGATTTCTTTATGCAGTAATAAAACTGTGGATGGCAGATCTTTCTTTGGTATGAAAAAGAAGCTATATAATCCCACTGTGTAATTGTACTTGTATTGTGCAACTCCCCCCTGAAGTGAAATGAGGCACAGTCCCATTCCATGGAAGATTTTAATTGCACAACTCCAATTGCAGTCGCACAACTCCGACACTCATTTATAGGAACATAGGAAACTGTCTTATAATGAGTCTACTAACTTTGCATTGTTGACACTACCTGGAAGCAGTTGTCTAGGGATCAGGCAGGAGTTTAAGATCTGGAAGGCTGCAAGTTGTCCAACGTTTAAAACATGTCACTGGAGGACAGTGCTGAACATTAAGGTGCTTGCAAGAGCCCTACAGCTTCTCTTTCTCCTACCCTTACATGTTTTGTACCACAATACAGAAAGTGAGGCAAATCTGTAGCATTTCCCATCCCACCTCCACTGGGGAGGATTTGCAATGTGATGATGTTGTGTTGGTAATGAATTCATAGTATTTGTGCTTCACCTTTTGACTTTGCTGGATCTTGAAATGATTAACATGGGCATTTCCATGTTGTCAGTGGTGGGATGATCATTTATGTGTCCAGCTGCTTTCTTGTAGCTGTACATGTTGCAAGGATGTCATCTGCAGAGAGCTCTCAAGGATCTCTGGAGGTCTTTGCAGATGCGTTTTGCAGTGTGTCCAGCTACAGTAAAATAGCTGAATCATCTATATCAGCAATGTCCAAACTCTGGCCCTCCTGTTGTTTTGGACTTCAGCTCCCCAGAAGCCTCAGCCACCTTGGTCAATGGTTTGGGATTCTGGGAGCTGAAGTCCAAAACATCTGGAGGGCCAGAGTTTGGACATCACTGATCTACATGGTCTCTAATAACATGGAAATCCCCAGGGAGTGGGGCAGATGGTTGCTTACAAATGAGGCCCAGATTCTAATCTAGATCAACTAATTTAAATATAAACATGGGGAAGGAGTACTGCACTACTTACAAAGTGAAGCAGGCTGGTGAGTTGTGATGATATAAGTCTGACTTATGTCTAATCTGAACTGCAGAAATTGTCATGGCTCAATGCTACGGAATGCAGGATCTCAGCTCAGGGTATTGCTGTCATAACAACTGCTGCGGCTATTGGGTACTATTGATACTATGCAAAAATAGTGTTATTTGGTTTGAAAGGTGGTTACACCAAAGCATGGATGGGGTGGGCTGACGTTCTTCCAAGTGCTCTCCTCACTACACCAGGGACTTTGCCTCTTGGTCTAACTGGGTGACATCTGTGGTTTTTCCAAGCTGTTAGGCCTTGGCTCTGTTGGTGGCATCAGGGAATGGCTGTGGATAACAAGCAATGACTGGAGCCGTTAGCATGCATATGTAAGTCATGCTACGCATGTGGGATGATCTATCCACCTTGGCACAGAAGATATATTCTGCTTGCAATGGTGGAAGCAGAGTTGCACATGCAGCAATGTTGTGCACTGTGGTTTCACTTTGTGAATTGTGGCTGCCAACTGCAGGTTGCAGTTGCACATTGTACAACGGCACCTAGTCACTGACATGTGTTGTACAATGTTTTTATTTTTCATTGGGGCTGCATACTGCTGGCATAGTATAGCTCTATATGCAGACATTTATGCTACATGGAGGGGATGCTGGATTTCAGCCAATCCATGCTGTTGTTCCTAGGTCCTCCTTTTACAGTCACCAGCTCTGCAGCAGAAGCCAAAGGGAAGAACTCCTCTCACACACCCTTTGGGAGGACTCTGGCAAACCTCTTTGCAGATGTCATCATTTTATGTCTGGTGAGGGGGACACAGCCACTCTACTATTATCCTGACAGCTCCCCAAGAGACATGATACAGCTGTGTAAGGGGCCTCACAGTAAGTACAGTAAGTTTTTTTTGGGGGGTGGACTTTAGGTATTGAGGAGAAAGGGACTACCAAACTATATAGAGGTAAGGGGAAATGTATGAGTGCCTATATTCCTAACAGGATGCCATCCATATAGTGTGTGATATCTAACATACAATTTATTTTCCACACGTTCTCAGAAACCACAGTGTTAATAATGTGACCAAGCTGAAATTGATTTCTGAGGCTTATTCTACAGACAGCCCTCTATGCCTATGGGTTTCACCATCCACAGCTTGAAGATATTCAAAAAAAATATACAAATTTCAAAAATCAAACTTTGATTTTGCCATTTTATATAAGGGATGCCATTTTACTATTTCATTGTATTTAATGGGACTTGAGCCTCCATGCATTTGGTGTTCATTGAGGGTCCTGCCACCAAACCTCAGAAGATACCAGGGGTCACTGTACTTATTAGGCAGTGATCCAAGTTAATTTGACTCACTAGTACTCAGACTCAAACTGGCAAGATTCTGGATAAGCAAGAATAAACCAAAATCCCAATTTTTCATAGTGTGCTTTATTTTATTTTTCTCACAAAATTATCTGGAATGCTTAGTGGCAGCATGATTTATGACAATTTCAAAACAAAACAATGTACTTATTTTAATAAATGATAGTAAACAGGCAAACTATTTTTTAAAAATTACACACAGCATCCAAAACACTGAAATAAAACTCAGACCTGCGTATTACAATGCTGCTGTGTTAAATAAAATTCAAACAGAATAAAAAGAAGGCTGCAATCCATTCTATAGGTACAGTGTCTCCCTCCTTACTGGGAATGGCAGCTTACGGCCTTCTCTATATTGGACTGCAACTGCCATCAGCCTGAACCAGCAAAGCTAATAGTGCAGTTCAATTTGGAATGGCCATACATACTGTCCATTCCTGGGGCACTCATGGGGAATGGGAACTTATTTGTGTGTGGCTTCCCTCTCTTTCCTTAGCCTTCTTCTCAGCACTAAGTAGCATTTATCCACAAAGCACAGGGAGGAAAGGTCAAATGGGAGTAGGGGAGACACATACAGAATGCCCATCTCACCATGATGTTGCATTATGCATGCTCATGCATGGATGGCAAGGCAGGTGCACACAGGTTGTGCTCTGGTGGGGATGATAGCATTGCATATGAATCATGAATGGGTCATGTCTATTACATTTCAGTTTTAAAAAACACCAGTAGACAGGTTTCCAGGGCTAAAAGAATGTGGCTGAAAGAGGTACATGAATGAAACTGCTAACTTCCATCAGATAAACAGATACTTTAAATTCAGTAAGTTAGCCAATGCTGGTCCCTGTATATCAGGAGTGTGGAAAGCCCAGCCTGCAGGCCACATGTAGGCCTTAGGGCCATATTTGTGGCTCCCAAGGCCTGATGCACCACACTGCCTCATTTTCTACCTATGTGATGAATCCGTTATGTGGACTTGGAAAAGTTGCCATCAAGACAATGCTAAGCACTGCACAACTTGGACATGCCACTGAATACAGCGACATCCAGGTATGTGCATATAGCAAGAACGGGGAACATGAGTTGATGAACTTCTGCTTCCATGATTCCACTCACTGTTGGCAAGGCTAATAGGAACAGAAGTTGAAAAACATCTAGAGTTTCATAGGACCTGGTGTAAAGGGGTTGCTGCTTGAGCCTTTATTCCCAGCTACAAAATATTGGCTTATTTCATAAGGAAGCTGTCAGGGGAATAATGATGGAAATTGTAAAGAACAATGCAGGATGAAAGTGCTGAACAGATGATTTGGAATAGTAAAGTTTGTGTTTTCCAAGTCCTTCTTTTTTCATCCTAAACCACATTTGTTGACCTGGGGGAGGGGGAGGAGAAAACACTGTCAAGTCATGGTGAAAAAGCTAAGGAGGAGAGCAGCTTCAAGCTTTTATATACATTCATGCCTTCTAAATATGTTTTCTATGGATATTAGCAATATCAACTGTCCTTTATAGTGAGTGCAGTCACAATACTGTACAATTCTGCAGCAAAGAAGAAAGTGGAGGACAGACCATCACTGATGGGTCTCTTTAAAACTCAAACTATCAAAAGCCATCTGGATCTCTGGCATACAGTTGTTTAAGACGCTGAGAAACCCAGTAGACACAACCCAAGAAAGCATCCATTGGCAGCATCTCCCTAACTGCCTATATTATGAGTACTTCAAATGATGTTCAAAGCAGCTTTGAAAAATATTGGAATTGAGTGGTAACAACAAAATAAACTTTGTTCAAATAATCTTGGTTGTGTAGCAGCACAGGCATTTTACAATTCTTTTTATCATTTTTTAAAAGTTTCACTGTAAACCTTTTGTTAAAAATGAACAATTCTTTAGTGAGATTATCTGAGGTCCACAATCCATGATAGACAATTTGCAATTTATCATTTGGAAATTGAAGACAGTGTGAAATGTAGGGCTTGAACCCACTGCCATGTTTTCTTATGACTATTATTCTTTATCCAAAAGTTGAATCTTGCAACCTTCTGTACTGAAATGGGGGCAGAAAAGAAAACAGTGTCACACAGAGGAGGAGAAGAAGACAGCAACATCATATTGCTCTTCTCCTTATGTGTTAGAGCTACTTTACTTTGTTTCTGCCATTCTATTCGAAACGGCTCCTACAATCAGGTTGCCTGTTTTGTTTGTTAGTTCAAAATCTGAGTTGTGCAAGGAAAAAGGCCTTTCCTGGACTACAGCTCCCAAAATCTCCCAGCCAGCATGTGAATTGGCCATGGACCTAGAGAGGCATTTCAAAGAGTAACATTTCTAAGCATTGTTCAAAAGAACCAAGTCTGTCTTTGGCTTTTATTTCATTTATTTCCAAGATTTATATCCTGCCTTTCTCCCGCAGTGGGCTTCCCCATGTGGCTCATATCAGTCTTATCCCAGATACTAGAGATACCTGAAGGAATACAGCAGTTCAGGGTAAGAATAGAGAGGAGTGAGCTTGTCCCTGCAGCTCACATCCCTGTCTCACCTATGCCCTGCTGTGACACTTTTGAACAGATGTAGTACATGGTACAGTACTGAATATTGCCAAATCATTCTTGTCCATTCTCTTGGAACTCCAGGACAGCATCCTAGGATACGTTTGCATGAGAGACTGAATTAAACAAGATGCCTGGTGATTTCTTGCTGACCATCATGACTTGTGTGTATGTATCATATTACCCAAATGCCAACCTAAAGAGAGAAATTTAAAGATGAGATGGTTTACAATTAGATTGCCCGCTTGGTTATATGCATTTGGGGATTCTGAAGCCCACTGAGTTCAGAGTATGGAAAGTTAATTTTCTTTTTTTAAACACATCTCAGAGAATCCCTTGGCTAACATGGCCAGTGGATATGTGCCTGTGGGAGTTGTAGCCCAAAAGGCAATTTCCCAAGCTTTAATTAAGTTATGCTGAACTCAGCACCAAACCAGGCTGAGTGTCATTAAGTAATGAGTAACTAAATGACGATGAGAAATTAAGTGACAAGCAGAGATGTGAATCATAGCTTGATAAGGCCATTGGCACTCAACAAAGATGCCAATCACTGAGAGCTGGAGCTTCTGTGATGTACAGAAGGTTCTTTGTGCAATGCAAAAGTACGCCCTTTAAGGCATTACCTGTACAAGCCTTCTTAATTGAACCCATAGTAGAGAGTTGGAAAAGTAACACATTGGCTGAGATCCTCCATCAGGAGACGTCCATGTATCACACAGCTGACTATCAGTAGGCATGTCTCCCAATGCTAGCCTCCCTCCCAAAGCTCACCACCATTTCCTTGTTACTTGAGAGCAGTAGATGAGGTGGACAAACAGCAACAGGCGTCTGCAAAAATTGTGGGAGGATGCTGCTGTTCCTCTGGGTACAGAAAAATAGTTGAATTCCTCCTCATGCATCCCACCACTCTCTGAAAACACAGAAATGGCTGTTCTGGAGGGGCCACACTGCTTATAAGATGTGTTTTTTTTAGGGGTGGTGTGGGGTGGTCATTTTACAATGACCAAAAAATTAAGCTGTGATGCTATAAATCTGACTTACACCATCATAATTCACCAATAGAATGTCAGCTATTGTTACTACACATATTAATTCTCTAGACAATTCAGTAGATGTTAGGCTTATTTAAATGCAGTTGACTCTTGTAGGAGTTGGGATGTGCCTCGATTTTTGAGCTTGCTCTGTGCACAGCTGTATAATTTTCAGATGTAAAAAGAAACTTTTTAGCTTTAGAAAAGCTAAACAGACATTGAAACAGACATTGCTTAGCATCTAGAAACCTCAGTTAAAATAGGGAGTGAATATATATTTCTTTCTGGTGTGAAATGTTAAGAGCTTCACTTCATGGTCATTCCTGAAATGTTGGACCCAAGTGTTATAACTGTAAAGTGGCTACAGCAATTCTTGAGATGTATAAAACACAATGAACATAATCCACTGGCAAATTCTCCTGCATATGTGCCAATGAAACACACGCTGAACAAGAGCAGCCTCCTGATGGATTCTGCCTATATCTATCTATATATCTATTTATATATATCCAGCTTTGAAAACATGATATAAACCACAGCCTTAGCTATGAATATATTACATTCCCTGGGGCCTTTCTTTGCATATAATGTCACAAAATAAGATATTCCACTTAAGAGCTGTTGAACCCACATTTCTGCAAGTTTTTTTTGCTACATCATCTTAAGTACATGTCTGTTATAACTTCAGTCCAGACTTTTGACGTTTAATCACTAAATCAATATTATTCCATAAATTCTATTTCTTTACAGTTTTATAAACAAAGTAATGAAAACCCATTTGAGAGAAAACACTTTTACAAAGAATAAGAAGGATATTCATAGATGTCAAGCACATCTACTGCATCTAAATCAGACCTTTGTTTCTTCTGGACTTGTATCCCTTCCATAAATTTACAAAGCTGCTGCTTTAATCACATTGCTCCTAAACTCACTGGCTGGGAGCCATAGAAGAGAGTGTGAGTTGGCATTTTTCATCTGCTGAGATTTTTTTCTGGATCCCCCCCCCCTCACTGCAGCTTCTATCCTAAAAATTCCCAAAAACTAGTAATTGAGGCTGGAGCTAGCGGAGAGTGTCCAGTGCACAGTCCTATTTAATGTCAAAGGGCAAATGCTAGAAACAAAATGTGGAAAAGCTCTCAGCATGTGCAAAAGTACCAGCTGTCCACATGGGCTTCTTTCAGCACATATATGCACTACTGAATCAATGGGCCACTATGGTTGTTATTAACTGGGCTAATGGGCCATTGGACTCAATCTCACAATAATCTTCACAGAAGTGATGGTCATCTTTGAATACATGACTGGAAGAAATAACCCAATTTTTGCTTTAGGAGCTAAATCTCCCTCAAGTGGTTTAAATGAATGCATAGCTAACTTGAATGTTAGCAATGAAAAAAATCCACTGCATCCTAAGGGATGAACATTTGCAGATAGGGGATACCTTTGAGCAATGTGACCTTATGCCTCCAGGTGGGGCTCCATCCCTGCCACTGTCACTGCTGCCCCATTTGTTTGTCCTCACCCTTTGAGCCCAGTTTTTACCATAGCCCAGAAGGTTAGGATCAAGGGAAATTGACGCTGATACAATTTCTCCTTATTGTTTCTTACATAGTTGGGAGGGCAGGTGAACGTGCAATAAGAGCAAGGAGGAACAGCAGGGCTAGGGGGCAAGAGTGGAAGTTCCCAGTGGGCCTCCACTGGGATGTGAGCCTTGGCAGGTGCCCAACAGTGGAGATATTGAGTGCAGGTTCTGCCCTTAAGCAACTTCTCCTCCCATACCAGCTTAGGATCACATAACAACAATATGTATTATCAGAACAGCTGTCTTAAGTATGTTGTGTTTATCTTGTTTAGAGTGATTTCTGAGTAAGAACACCCTACTCCCCTGCCATTCCAAGGTTTCCATGCAAATGACAATATGCACCTCAGCGAGCCAGGTGTTTGTGAGTCTCTCCAGACTGAGGCACCGGATGGCTTCTTTATCTTCTTTCCTTTTGAAGATGCCCTTATGCAAGAACCAGGATGAAGTATTTCTGAGGACTATAAAGGTCCAATTGTGTGTATTATGTGTCCTCAAGTCACCAGTCGGCTTATGGTGAATTTTATAGGGTTTTCTTAGGCAAGGTATACTCAGAAGTGGTTTTGCCAGTTTCTTCTTCTGAAATATTCAAGTAGGGTGGGAGAATTTAAAGTTGGCATTTATTCCAATGCAGAGGGAAAGTCATAGCTAATCTCTCTCAGCTGATCAGTCTTTTCTTGCCAAATGAATCTCAAATCTTTCTTTTGACTCCGAGACATTATTAAGAAAGCAAAGCAAATTGCTTTCAAGGCTCCCCGAGAAGTATCCAGCATCTAAAGCTGGGATCAGTGGTGGATAAAATTATGCTGGGGCTCCTAGGAGGCAGATCTTGCGAGGCAGGCACAGGCACTTATGGTTTCCTGATGGTTGTTGTTACCATACAAAGTTATGGTAGAAGAATACATTGTAGCAGCCATGTCTTGTAATGCCTAGTTACTTCATGCCAGGCATTTAGCTTGAGGATACACAAAATGGCTCCCTCCAAATGAGGACCTAGTCTGGTGTATGATGGCACACCATAGCTTAAAACATGATGATTCACAGGTTGTAGAAACCCTTATTTCCGGCTGTGGTCCTGTTGGGGAGCCTTCTAAAATACAGTTATTGGCATGGTGGGGAGAGGGGATGGGCACTTGCTATATAGACTATTACTGGCCTGATGTCCCATCAGCTTCTCATATAGGTTAGGTACCATGTTGAATCATAATATCCTAAAGGTTGCAGTTGCTTGAATTTCATGTTTGCTGCGTTTCAGGATACCCCTTCCACAGGCAGAGTTAATAAACAATCTGGAAAATCCACATTGGGGTTAGCAGCTCATTAATTGTCTTTTGTAAGAATAAGACGCATATGTTTGGGTGCGGCTCGTTCTGAAATCTACTGTGATAAAATAAGTTTGTTGAATATAATATTTGCTAGGATGCTGAAGATCTTTGGAGTCTCCTCAAAAGTTCATTACGATAATGTTACTATGGTTGTTCAGTTTGCAGAATTTCAGGAAAATAGCAGGTTAAATGTAAAATATCTTTAATAAATAATTCTTCTGCATTGTAAAAAATAAATGAATATACCCTTTGGCAGTAATAGCTGATTTAATATTTAAAGAGAAAGATACTTGGCTCATAAAATAATAAAATAATAGCATTATGCTACAAGGGCAGCGGAGGAAGGGGGGGGGGAGATTACCAGATATTATTTTCTTCTCCCAGCTCCCCATTTTTCAGTTCCTTAAAAAAAGAGAGAGACTTAGAGACTTTTTCGCCAGTTCATCACAAGCTGGTAGAAGTCACTTATGCCCCAGATAAGCTCCAAGAGTGATGCATGCACCCACAACCGCCAGGCTCAGGATCGTCTTCAGAGGCAGCCATGAAAAATCGAACAAAGGCCTCACGTTGTCGCTGTAGAGCTCCACAAAGGCATCCTGAGGTGGGAAAAGAAAAAGTCAGAGAGAAGATCAGAAACAGAGAACAGATCATGTTAAAAGCATTAACCATACTGCGTCATCCCACAGTATCTCTACTGGATGCCTTGCCAATGGACTTGCCAACCCTCAAAATCACAATACTATTCTTCCCAATCCATTGGAATCATCTTCAGGCAAAATTCCAGACTACTAGACCAGGATGATTTTAATAGGTTGTGAGGGATAGTATTGTGATCTCCCTAAATCAAAGATGTGGAACTTTTGGTCTTCAAAATGGTCTGGATGGCAACTCCGTTCATCTCTTATCAATGGCTATACTGGCTGAGGCTTCTGGGAACTGAAGGCTAAAATATTTGAAGGAGCAACGTTTCCTGACTCCTAGTAGTACCCCCCTCCCCTCATTTGCTTCCTGGACTTTCAATCATCGCATGTGAAAGCTCTCTATGGAATATATTACACCCCTTAATAATGGCCTTTGCCAGTCCTTCACTTTCCCAAATTACTCTTTTTCCTGGTGTTATCCTGGGCTGCCAAAGTTGTCTGGACTGCCTTACCAGTCACGTCTTCTCCCAGAAGAACCATTCTGTTTTTGTTGTAATTACTGAGATGCCAAGACCTGAATTATCTCCACTCAGTGCTTGTCAAAGGTGAAGTTCATGTCAAAAGACTGAAGTCAGTAACTGTGGCTTCAGCTGCACTGCAGAAATAATGCAGTTTGACATGGCTTTATCAGCCGTGGCTCAGTGCTATGGATTCCTGGGATTTGTAGTTTGTTGTGGCACCAAAGCTCCCTGACAAAGAAGGCTAAACAAATCTACAAATGCCGGGATTCCATAGTACCGAGTCATGGCAGTTAAAGCGATGTCAAACTGCATTATTTCTGCAGTGAAGGTTAGGGCTCCACCTGCCAACAGTTTAGCTTCCTATAAACCCAAGAGCCTTGCAAATAACTGTTGCAAGAGTTTGGAGCCTCGGTGGCAAGGTAATCAACATGAAGGATGACAGTGGCTAGGGGAAAATTTTCATCTTTATTTTGACTAGTGGTTCTTGTCACTAGTCACAACAAACACTTGAAGCTTCTAGAAAAACCCCAACCACCCTGTCAAACTACTCTCTCTATCTAGTAATATCATACGTAGAAAATTAATACATAGCAGGCATCAATTGACTGATTCTTGATGCAGTCATTATTCTTATTGGCATGTTTAACAACTGACACAAGATGGCGCATCATGCTTCTTACACTATGGAGTTCAAATCTTGTAGAGCTAGACACTTCCACCAAGAAGCAGGACAAACTCCACAAAAAAAACCCCAAAAGCTAAGTTGTCTGGTTTATATCCTGCTGCTTGAATTTCTATCTTTTTCACACAAACAAGGAATGAAATGTCCTTGTCCTAAAGATGGCTTTTAAAACAAAATGCACGCATTAATCAGAATCCTATCAGCTTAAACCCTGGTAATCAGAACTAGGTGCACCTTGAAAAGACGTAACCTTTTGCTTAATTGGGACATCTATTCTAACCTAATTCATTAATGTTTCCATTAATAATGCTCTAAACTCAAATGCACAAATCAGGGTTTGGTGTGTATTAACTGGAAAAGAGAGTAAGAACAGGTAAATTCTCAGAGAACAGGTGAACGTCCACGCCATGAAACAGAACAGGTAATCTAAAAGTCAATTAATTAGTTACAGCAACATGAATAAAATGAAAATTTAAAAGATTATATAAAAAAGATAAAACATAAACAATTTATGAAGGGCAAACACATCTTTAAAATATCTCTTCCTCTCTCCTAGTGTTACTCTGGAGACGGCCCCTGTGTTGCATTGGGTTTATCACGCAGAGCTTGGAACGTTTACTTTTGTGTAATGACGCTATTCCTCAGCCAGCATCACTTTTGGTCACCGGGATTCTGAAAGCTGTAGTTCAAAAGATGTTTCCTTTCTAGGTTCTTTTGTTGTGGTAGGTACAAAGATTTGTATAGCACAAATGTAGTGTACAAGATATATCTTGCAGAACTCAGTTACCTTTGCTATAGGCTTTCTTTTTCCCTTGATATTTTCAGTTAGTGCTTTGCTCTGGGTGGGAAGTGGAAAAGCTTGATTAAAAAAGGGAAAGCAGAATAGCTAATGGCAAAGGCAAAGGAAAATAATACTGCACTGCTAATAACAGCAAATTAAAAACACAGAGGAAATGGAAGTGGCGGCTGATGTACACAGATGCCTACAACCACAGAAGTCAGTGAGCCAGTGCCATTTTAGCCAGATTTTAGCAAGTCCCAACCATATTAATTTCACAGGTAGCTGGTTGGTCATGCCGAGCATGAAGGTGTGCAGGGCTGAAGAGGGACTGAAGTTACCATGATGACAATATTAAAGGTCTGAGTTATAGCAAAGGATAAGAAACATCAGCAGGAAATGCACAGCAGGAAATCCCTCTTCTTATTGACAACAATAACATCAATGTCTACCTTATGGCTGCTGCCCCATACATTCTAAGTAACTATTTTATGGGTCCCTTCTTTCCTCTTTGGTGCTTTCTCAAACATCCTGATTAGACTTATTTCCGAAGCTTGTTTGAACAGCCTGTCACTATTTGTTTAAGTTTGAAACCCGATTTAAACAAACACCCAGACCTATTTCATGTAATAAACCAACAGAGAGCTGGAAGAGAGGAGGGGAAGGTGCAAAAAACCCAAGACATGAAGTCAAATGAACTCCAATGTGGAGAGCTTGGAAAAGTTAATTTTTTAGGCTATAACTTCCAGTCACCCTCCTCCAGCAAGCAAAGCCTTTGGAAAGGTAGGGTTGAAGATCAGCCATATCCAAGTTTTTGGCCTAAAGTTTCTTGGTACCCACAGTGAACCAAAACCTAAGATCCTTGGCCTTCAATAGGGAAAAAAATGAGAAATCTAGAGAAAGTTCTGGGAAATGGGTATTCAATTGAAGCATAAACTGGATGCAAATGAGGGATTTTGTATTTTGGAGCTCAGATCCCACTTCTGCTTTGAAGTCAGTTTCTTGGACAAGTTTTTAAACTCTTAGCCTTAGCAATTTGACTTCTATGAAATGCGTGTTTTTGTGACTGTTCATGTCCCTCACAGCAGTCAGGGCAGCCATTTTTGGAGCACGCATAACATTCTTCCAGAATTTCAAATGTCTTCTCGGTTGGTGACCCCTAGAAAATATTTAACAGTAATGGGCCCAGATCCTATATGTTTGACTCTAGAGTAAGAGTTTCACATGCTGTACTATGCTTTGGTTCTCGTCTCACCACCCTGAGGACTTGCTGTTGCTCTATGACAGCCTCTCTATGTCTATACTGTTGTTAGAGCGGGGGGGGGGGGGGACCAGAGAAGGGTCTAGCTGTGGGGATATTGTCTGCCAAGATCTACAGGGATCCTCTGGAAGTATCAGCAGATAATACTGTTGGTCTGCTTCTCCAATCCGCCTCCACTGTCTGCTAGCACTGTGCAACGGCTACCACAGCGTAATGGTGAATCTTGGGAGCAGGCATTTGGGCATTACAGAGGGAGGAAGAGAATACCAACATCCCCAATGACATAACAACAACAACAACATAAGCATAAAATGGACTTAGCTTGAATTTGTCACTAGCAGGATGCTGGTTCATACTCTACATAAATTTTCACAAGTAGTTGTGAATCTCCCTTTACAACCTTACTGAATTTCTCAAGTTCAAAACAATACAATTTCTTCAACTGATTTTACAGTTTTCAGCATGGTTCATAACACAGTAGCATAGCTGTCACAGGTAATTGACCAAGTGGCCTGTCTTCACTGAGAAGTACGAAACACAAGTTCAATTGCATGCTTGGCCACCGCCAGGCTGCTGAAAATGATTGAATTGCCAGACTCTGAAGGTGACACTCTTTTGAAGCCATGCAAACTCTCATACAGAATTCTCAAAAGTAAAGTACTTACAAACACAACCATGCTCCATATGTGTGAAATAAAAAATAAAACTTATCTTTAGACAAGTGGTGATGCACTGTTTTGCAAGAACAATATTTGATACTTTTGTTAGTAAGAGATAACATTGCCTGACTCCAGGTGACAGTCAGGACCAGTCCTGGTCATACCAAAAAGGAAAGGTGAGGAAATAAACAGGCACAAACTATTGTCAATTACCTGTTCCAATCATATAAGAATATACGAACGTGCTTTATATAACGTGAGATCATCCATCTGTTTATCTCCTGATGTTGCATTAACTAATATATATCTGACACAAGTGTCCCATATCAAATTAAGTCTGGTCCATAAAAGAGATGAGCACCACATTTTCCTATGAAGAGCTACCCAGAAGGTCTACTTCTGAGAAAAGCTTACAGCCTTAGATATTTTGTACAGGATTTATAAGTCTCCTTATAAATTACTGTGTAATTATTACTTCCAGTAGAAGTGAGCTTTGACAGCCAAAGTGGATTGTCAGGTGTACATGGCAATCAGCCAACTCAGCTGTCATGAAAATGGCAATCCACTCTGTCTATTGGTTTTATACACCCTGTAAGTTAGTCATGCTCCAAACACCACTACCACTGTGCTCACAACTGTTGTGTGCCTTTAAGTTCTTACTGAATTATGGTGACCCTAAGATGACCCTATCACAGTGGTTGGCAAAATTTGTTCAGAGAGGTTTTACCATCGCCTTTCTCTGAGAGTAAGAAAGTGTGACTTGTGGGTTTCCATGGCTGAGTGGGGATTGAATCTTGGTCTCCTGGAGCCCTAGTTCAACACTAAGAGTGGATCTCTAACTATACAGTGGGCCCTTGGTATCCACTGTGGTGTGATTCCAGGACTCCCAGTGGATTCCAAAATCCATGGATGCTCAAGTCACATTAAACACAATGGAAGTAAAATGGTGTCTCTTATATAAAACTGCAAAATCAAGATTTGCTTTTTGGAATATATATATATATATATATATATATATATATATATATATATATTTGAAAACTTTCAAGCCGTAGTTGCATTTAAAAAAAGAAAAGAATCCATGGATATGGAGGGCTGTACCTACCAGGCATTACTAGGCATCCCTGTAAATGGGATGCTTACCACAATTGCTGTTTCTGGATTGCTTCCATGTGTGTGCATTTCAGGGTTCCAAACAGTCTTGGATGAACATGGGAAGAAACATATGAGGTGAAGGTACTACACTGAAAGGGTGGGGGCAGGGGGAGGATTTTGCACACAAGATCCTAATTCTCAGTGATTTCAGTATGGTTTAGTTTGAAATAAGTGTGCCCTGGATCGAGGTGTTATGCAGGTAGGGGACATCTATTTTGGAACCAATTCAAATGTGGTATCTTTAGCCAAAAAGAGATTGTGGCCTGGAAGGTGGCGGTTCATTGGGATACAACTGCAGTGGCTTTTATGATTTGCTCCATCCTCATTGTCATTGGTGGTGGGCATGATCTTCTTCCTTCTCACTTTATCCTCAGAGGCAGTCCAGGCTGAGAGAGGGACTGGCCCAAGGTCACTCACTGAGGCTTCATGACTAAGTGTAGACTAGAACCTAGTTCTCCCAAGTCCATGAGCATAGCTCCTTGTTTGTGAAGATCAAACAGTCTCTACTGGTTGCAGTTAAATGGCATGCTATGGATCTGTGCTGCCTATGAAAGAAACATGGGCTGGAGGAGCTTGGCAGGGAGTCAATTTCCTCGGTGCTCCACTTTGCATTTATGAGTTGAGTGGGTGGTGGTCAGGGTGTACACCCAGAGGAAGTTGACTTCCTTTTTTTCTATTTCTTTTTTTTCTTCTTCTACCTAAATCAAACAGCTGGTGAGGAAGTGATTTTATTTCCCTCATTATCATTGGTCCAACAGGATATCCTCTCTAGTTGCACTGTGCTGAATGAAAAACTGGCAAGGCTTCCAAAGTTTGGCAGAGCACAAGTGCTTGCCTTGCAGCTCCCTTCTTGCTTGCCCTGTCTATGACTCACAAGTAAATAATGCTAACGCCAGCTTTGGGAAGAAGCTATAAAACACAAACTCACATGTCTCACATGGGTGACATGACTTCAGCACATATTAATCAGACAGGACTAGTGATTATGACATCATGTGCATTTTGTGTGACATCATGCATGTTCTGTGCAATATCATATGCTTAGCCTGTGATTGAAAAGCAAGACAATCCCCCTCAAGCTCTTATAATGAATCCATGCAAAAGCCTGGTTCTTGGCTGTTTTTATTGTGGTCCTTTAAATGTAGCTGTATGTTTTATGCCGACTGTGTTATTGCTTTTTCATTGTTTTATTATTCAGAGTGGTATTTTTAAATGGCTTGTAAACCACTATTAAGAACCCTGAGGGCTGGAGACTGGTGCACAGAAAGTATCACTAGGAAAGTGCCTTCCACCTGATTCATCATTCCAACACAATGTTCAGAGTTTGAGACAATAACTTTTCTGGATTACAGTTTGAGCATCTCCCAGGCAATATGGACATCGGCCACATTGGCTGAGGTATATGGAGAGCTGTAGTTCCCAAAACATCACTTTCCCAAACTACCCCACTTTGGCTATGAGTGGTTCCCCTAGGTCTTCAGAAGAGGTCTTTCTCAGCACAGCTATGGTACTCTGTAAACCTTTTAACTGACAATGCAGGGAGTAAACATGCAGAACATGTGCTCAGTCATTCATCTAGAGTTGCTACATTCTGGAAGTCAAAATAAATAACACAAACAAATTTCTTCATGTGCCTCCTTCCAACTATAACTGGATTCCAAACTCAATTTTGCATGCAGTTGCAGAGAGAAAACTAGTCCACTTGGTTGTTCCTTTGAAATCCTATTAAAATGTCATCCTGAAAATGTCATGCATGTATTTTGAGTCCAACAAGTTGCTTAACAACAAGGAAAAGAACTTACAACATGTGATATGCATATATATTGAATGCAAATTTCTGCCTTGGTCTTTATATAAATTAGGAAAGTGTATGACCAACACTGTATGAGGCAAGCACACGAAGATGTCTTAGGATTCTAACATTTAAGAAGAAACACCTGGGCTAGATCTTCATTAAAAGGAATGTGGAAACTTTGAAGAATATGTGATGTCTATGTATTTCTCTAAATATGCAACATCTACCATTTAATTGCAGAAAACAGCCTTTATGGTTACCTACCTGCCTACCTATCTGCCTATGGATACATGCTTCTCCTTTTTAAAGGTTTTTTTTTTAAGTTACAGCTCCACAGAATGTAACAGATCTCCCTTTTCTCAGCATGTGCTTTATAGCCCAGATGTTGAACTGGTAACCCTACTGTTCATACACATTACTGTGATATAGATCAGAGAACAAGGCCTCTGTTTTTGTTCTATAACATATTGCCAAAACATCAAAGCAAGAAGCATTTCTAATTTCTGTTTTCTACAGCATTTGGACACAACTTATCTTTTTAATGTAATATTTGTCCTTAGGTTTGAAAAACCTTAAATTTTTTGTTTATTTGTTTTATCTACACATTCAGAATGCAAAACATGGCACATGCCTCCTGGACTGCACAACTGGGTTGCATATAGTAGAAGGCATGTTATTCTGAGTCCATAGGACAGTGGTTCGGCCACCTTTGGGGGCCGAACAACCCTTTTACAGGGGTTGCCTAAGTCTATTGGAAAACACATTGTCTCTGATGGTCTTAGGAACCAAGACACCACATTTTTATGGTTGGGGGTCACCACAACATGAGGAACTGTATTAAAGGGTCGCAGCATTAGGAAGGTTGAGAACCACTGTTATAGGAGTTGGCAAGTGGAACGTGGAAACTCCCCCCCCTTCAATAAGCCATTCTTGAGCTTTTCAACCCATTACTGCTTCTGAGTGTCCATCACTGGGGTCCAAAAAAGCCAACCACCTGACAATCATTTTTCTACAGCTGCATCTACAATGCAGAATTAATTAAGTTTGACACCACTTTAACTACCATGGCTCAGTACTCTAGAATTATGAGATTTGTCGTTTTGTGATATATTTAGCCTCTTCTGTCAAAGAGCTCTGGTGCCACAACAAACTACAAATCCTAGGATTCCATAGGATGGAGCCATGACGGTTAAAGCAGTGTCAAATTGTGATGTGGCAGCAGCCTCAGTTTCCCTTGTCTGCAAGATGGATCATAACACCAGCCTAGTACTTTCTAGTTAAGTTACAAGTATGACTCAGAGCTTGGAAAAGTCATTTGTTTTTACTACAATTCCTAGAATCCTGTAGCCAGCATGACAAAATTTCCAAGTTCAGAGACAGATGTGTTCCAAGTTTGGAAACACATTTTAAAAAGCTATATAAATGCTAAATACTGCTTCAGGGTTTTTTCCTTCTTCTGTCCACTTACCTCAAGGGTGTAGCCAGAATTATAGCAGTTTGACACCACTTTAACTGTCATGACAGAATCTGGGGATTTGTAATTTGGTGAGGTATTTATTCTAATCTGACAGAGTGCTCTGGTGCCTTGTTTGTTGTTGTTAACTGATTGCGATTCCTGGTGACACGGTGGATAAGACATCTCCAAGACCTCCTGTCCTTCGTTGCTCTACTGAGACATGTGATCTCCCTAAACTGAGTCTATCCATCTAGCATGTGGTCTTCCTCTCTTTCTACTTTCCTCCACCTTTTCTAGCATTATCATCTTTTCTAGTGAGTCACATCTTCTCACAATATGTCCAAAGTACAACAGCCTCTGTTTGATCATCTTGGCTTCCAGGGAGATTTCTGGCTTGACCTGTTCAAGGATCCATTTGTTTGTCTTTTTGGCTGTCCACAGCAACCTCAGCACTCTTCTCCAGCACCACATCTCAAATTAATTGATTTTCTTCCTACCTGCCTTCTTCACTGTCCAGCTCTTGCATCCATACATGCTAATGGGGAATACAATGGCTAGGACAATGCTGACTTTAAAGCTCACTTGTGTATCTTTATTCTTTAGGATCTTTGGCTGCAGTCTCCTTCCTGATCAAGGTTTGATCCAAACAAACTACAAACCCCAGAATTCTACAGGATAGAGTCATGGCAGTTAAAGCAGTGTCAAGCTGCTTTAATTCTGTACTCTGGATGCATCCCTGGTCTTTATGAGTCCACCATCTGAGATATCTATGAGGAAGAACCTGGTGAGATAGAGAAACACCCCTGTCCTTAGGCTGTGCTTCAAGAGGGAACTCCTGCTGCCCTTGTTCCTTGGAAGGCATGCTAGATCAATTCTATTGTAGTTAGATGAGACTGGAAAGAAACTTCTTTCAATGAGTGAAGAGACTGAGAGTCTTCCCTCTGATTAAGAGAGCGGTTTTTCATTGTATGACAGTCTGAGAATCTCTCCTCCAGTCTGATGCTTGCTAAGCTAGGCCTGCCTGGGAAACGTTACAGCAATTAGTCTTGGCGTCTCTGACTTAATTCACTTACACACTGTTTTGCAATATCCAAAAGACAGCTCCTGTGAGAGTTGCTGTTTTTTTTTCTTCCATTCTTGGAAAAGCCACCTCTCAAAATAAATAAATAAATGAGATTATACAAGTGACACCAAAGTAGCAGCTGCAGTGGGATTATGAAATCAGCAGTTAATTATGGTTGTTTGAGGATGAAAATCCATTTTGGTGGGATCACTGCTAAGGTTTAGAAACAACAACAGCAAAGCAATACACACAACCACACACACAGAATGAAGGCCACATCATTACAGCTCTTAATCTTGCAAGTGGATCACAGAAAGATAATAACTTCCAACAGCAATTCCACTTGTTTCCAGGTGTGAAATGGCAGGTCCAATGTGAGAATCTTGCTTGCACTGTGCTGAGCAAACATGAACCACTTGCACCCCTTACATGTCACAGCTGCCAGTGACTATTATTTTCAAGCTATCATAAAAAGAGTCAATTCTCAAAGCAATTTGAGAAATAGGAACTGAAAGTAGCTATTAAGTCAAATGTCCCAAAAGCAGATTGGGTTGGTTGTGGCTACCAGCAGGTTGCTATTAAAGAAGAGGGATATATTCATTAAACAAATTATGAGTTGGTTGGAGATCAATGGCTGCAACTGCAGATCCATTAATAATTGAGAGGAAAAGAGAGAAAAAAATGCAAGTCACCTCCACAGGGACCAGGAGCATGCACAGGCAAATACTTTCTGAAATATACTATTCAAAACAAGATACAAGTATACCTCAGTGAATGAGGTTGATATGTTCCTGGGTATTACTTCAGTCATAGCTTTTCCTGTGTCCTAAGTCCTTGAGCAAAGAAAAGAGGACTAGCTAACAAGAGCTGTCTGCTCCTATCTACAGTACTTGCTCCTCAGCACTGCCTTCTCCACCTTTCCTAATGGAAGACAGAGATATGAGTAACCCAAAGTAAAACGATTTTCCCCTTTCCTTCCCCACAGAAGAAAGGAATCCGTGTGCATACTGAGTAGACAAAAGCACTCTGAGGCTGAATAGAGAGTTCAGAAAGTTTCACTCTATGTAATCAGGATTAAATCAGGTTTCTGGGGGCTTGCCTACACTGGCTGCTTAATCTGAGGATCTCTGGATCAACCGGAGTGGCAGCTATATGCACTGGGCCAAATCTGGTGTGATGGCATGTCGTTGTCCACAGATGCCAGCCAGGCTGACATTAGATTAGTTCCACTGGCTCATCCCGTGTTTCTAGAGCCACTGTTCTCACTTTGCAAACAGGATCTCCATGGTAAACCTGTCTGGTGTGCTGTCGCTTCTGCTGAGGTCAGAATGGGATGTGTGTGATGAATGAAGGGGGGGGGGGGGTAGAGATTACATGGCTGTAATCTCCAGAAGGTGTCCAGCCAGGGATCTCACCGCCACCATCCCTGTCTGTGACATCTCTAGGAGGCATCCAACCATGCAGTCTTTCTCTGTAATCCTCCTGGAAATGTCACAGCTAGTGATCTAGGAGAGCGGGTTCATGCCAACCCCTCCCCATTGATCACACAGGCACCCATTCTGACCTCAGCAGAAGCATGGTGCCCCAGTCAGGGAGCTGCTTGGCTAGTGAGGAAGTGATGTTGGTGGCTTTGAAGGGGATCCATTCCCTTCCTGTGCTCCTCAGTGCTGGTTAAGGGGAATGGTGTGGCTCCTGGCATATAGACAACTCGATCGTCCAAATTGGACCTGATCCAACTGTTCACACAGGCAAAAGAATTGGAGGCACTCCAGGGTTTCCTGGAAAACCCAAGGTTTTCCCTGCCTTTGCTTACTTTGGATAAAAGTTGGGTTAAGGGCTGAAAAGCATGGATCCTGCCTGGAAGTGGACGTACATCATGAAGATTACTGGCACTTTGGGGTAAGTGTGGCTTCGGGATAAGTGTGGCATTTTTCATGGTGTAGACAACCCCTGGCTATGATATCTTGGAGCATTCTTCTCCAGGCATATCTTAGAGAATTGAAAAGTTATAGAAGCAGATTACATTTTTTAAAAAACCCTTAGAACCAACAATCAGCTAGGGAAACATAACAAAAATCCTTGATGTCCCCTAACTAAAAGAGTCCCTTGCCACTTGCAAAAAAGTAGACCTTTTGTTCTCAGATTTTGCCATGGTTAAAGAAGGGGGAATCTGACCCTTTGGAGACCAGTCTCCACCAAGCTTCCTCATGAGGATAGTCAGCATCTCAATTGGAGAGCATGAAAGAACAAACTGATAGCCCAGTGAGAACAAAGGCAGTAAAACTTTTATATCCCTGATATGAAGTTCCCTGATATAAAGTTCCAGTTGTTTTAGTATTTTTCTACCCATACAGACTTTGATTGGCAAAGGATAGCTCCCCTAAACTTATGTAACTCTATACCATCTTAAGTGGTAAATTAACCCCTTGTTAGCTGAATTTAGCTTGGTTCTTAGCCACTAGATAATGTATGAGTGTATTATCACAAAGAAAATTTGGTACCAGAGGTAGAAATAACACAGAAAGGACAGTGATAGATTCCTACACCACAAAAAAGAAGAGCAGCAACTCAACATGCAGGTCAAGTAAGCCTTCCATAAGTAAACACACATTTTGAAACTTCTAGAGACCACATTCAAAAATGTGTCTTCCATATGATTTTCATTTTAGTGGCCAAACATCTAGATCTATGCTTATTTAAAATGCTGATAGCAGCTGATGAAGCTGGCTTATCTGCTTCCCACTTCTCCGTTCTGCTGACCACATGCTCAGTAAGGGATTCTAGAGGCAGCTGCTGTTTGCCTTTCCAGTTTTTGTATTGCACTGTTTACTGTAGACACATTCCTGCAATTTGACACTGGAAGTCTGTTTCTCTAGCCCTCCTTCACCAATTTTCCAATGCTCATGTTGCTAAAAAAAATTCAGCTATACAGAAAACGAAGAGGAAAGTGTACTGGGCACGTGGGAAAAGACTTTGTTAAAAGGAGTTTCTTTATCATAGGCTTTGTTAAACAAAGTATGCCTGTATAGATTTTTTTAAAAAAAACATCTTTCAATGAGAACATCACACTCTTCAGATACTTGACCTTTTGCACTTACATAAACTGGTTGAGGTTATAAGATAATGTTTCCAAGTACCACTAGCAGTGAAGCAGATGATATCGAATTAGGAGGGGTAGCTAATACCCCAGAGGGCAGATTCAGAATTCAAAATGACCTTAACAGATTAGAAAGCTGGCCCAAAACTAACAAAATGAATTTCAACAGGGAGAAATGTAAGGAATTATACATAGGCCGGAAAAAAATGAAATGCACAGATATAGGATGAGTGACAGCTGGCTTGGCAACAGTAGATATAAAAGAGATCTAAGAGTCTTAGTAGACCACAAGCAGAACATGAGTCAACAGTGTGATGCGGCAGCTAAAAAAAGCCATTGAGATTCTAGGCTGCATCAATGGGAGTATAGTATCTAGGGAAGTAACAATACCACTCTATTCTGCTTTGGTCAAACTTCACTTAGAATACTGTGCCCAATTTTGGGCAACACAGTTCAAGAAGGATATTGACAATTTGGAACATATCTAGATAAGTGCGACAAAAATGGTAAAAGTTCTGGAAACCATGCCCTATGAATAGCGGCTTAGGGAGCTGGGTATGTTTAGCCTGGAGAAGAGAGGGTCAAGAGGTGAAATGATGGCCATGTTTAAATATTTGAAGGCATGTCACATGGAAGAAGAAGCAAGTTTGTTTTCTGCTGCCCCGGAGACTAGGCCATTCAAACTACAGGAAAAAAATTCCAGCTAAATATTAGGAAGACCTTCTTGATGGTAAGAGCTGTTTGACATTGGAACATGCTGCCTCTGAGTGTGGTGGAGTCTCTTTCTTTGGAGGTTTTTAAACAGAGGCTGGATGGCCATCTGTCAGGAGTGCTTTGATAGTGTCTTCCTGCATGGCAGGGAATTGGATTGGATGGCCCCTCTGAGCTCTTCCAACTCTATGATTCTATGCTGTAATTATTGGCTAATATCAATAATTGGATATTTGCATTAAAAATATAAGTGTCATCCCTATAAAATTAATTGAGAATTTTTGACTGATGGAAACACAATGACATTTTGAAGAGACAACAATGAAAAGGGGTAATAGATGATTTTGAATCTATAGCAGGAACATTAGATTCCTAATGGGAACTTGCTGAAATTGGTCTCCGAGGAAGCAGTAATAATACAGAGAGAATGGACTGGAACCAGTCTGAGCAGGCTGTCCTATCAGCTGAGCAGTATGAAACCTCAGTCATGCATTCCCTGCCTCTAGCTTTTCAGCACTGCTCCAACAAAATAATTCTCCCTTTTCTTTAATACTCAGATTCAGAGTTGTCCTGTGGCACAAGTGCCATCAGCCCACCCTCACATCCTTGAGCAGTAAACTAGCTTTATGACTAGCCTTGAATTCATTTCTACGTCTGGTCCAGGACATCCTTTATCTTCTCTATTGACATCCCCTCAATTTATGCCTCCTCCTCAAAAACCTCCCATCCAACATAAGTACATATGAAAATACAGATAGGCAGTGCAAACCTAAATCAAAGATGTCTTGACTGTAGGGGGTTAGCATTAGGTAGAACCTTTGAACTTATGTCAGATGAATTGTCTTTATGCCAGCATAACCCCCTTCTGTTGTTGATCTCAGAGGTCAGCTGGCAGAGGGATGAGCGAACACAAATGTTCTGCTGCTGGCTGAGATCAGCTGGCAGAAGAGCCAAAAAAGGGGCAGAACACAGGAAATGCAAAGTATCTCTCTCTTAGCCAAGGGATACAGCCACTATGTTGGCATAAAATTAGTCAGGGCAAGGACAGTCCGAAGTAATTTCAAATATTCCTGGCCCACACAGAGTTTGGCTTCAACACAATTTTAATTGAATCTGGCTGCATCCACAGGAACTGGAATACTGTGAGAGAAGCCCAGAATATTCTGACTCTGAAACTGCCCCCAATTCTCCCCATTACTTGGGTTCCCTGGAGCAATGCTGGATGGTTGTTCAAAGGGAAAGTCCCGTTGTGCCACCTGCTGATGCAGGCTGCTTCCTCCAAGGCTGAAAATGAGGTGCTCAGCTTCGATCACATGGCTGGCCACCTTGTTCTGCATTCAGAGGGAGAGACTCATACCAGCACCAGGACGCCGGCGTCGCCCTTTCCACCTGGGCAGGAGCGGCCCAGAGGACTCTGCTCACCGCCGCCGCGGCGTTTCTCCAGGGGGGCGGGGCCGGTGGGAGCGGCCCCTACAAAAGCCGGCCCGCCGGCTCCCCCCGAAGAGGACGCCGCCGTCGCCCTTTCCATCTGGGCAGGAGCGGCCTAGGGGACTCTGTCCGCCGCTTATACCACCAGGGCGGAGTGCCAAGGACTGTTGCCTGGTCCTGCTGTTGGGGACTCTTTAGAGGGAGGGAGATAGAGAGGGGCTTAGTTACCTTTTTCTTATTAGGGATCGGTTGGGACATGTCCTGTCTTTTTCTCGTTGCTGTATACTATTTAATGTATTTTTAGATTGCTTTATTATTTGATTGTATAGGATGGATTTATTGTTGTATTGTAGTACATGCTTTTTATGCTGCTTGTAAATTGTATTGTATTGTATTTTACTTGTTGTAAACCGCCGTGATCATAGGAACGGCGGTATATAAATAAAATTTCATTTCATTTCATTTCATTTCAGCACAGTGTGACACACGTGTGAACAGCCACCCAGCATCACTCTGGAGGGCTCTGGAATTTCCAGGAAGATCTGGAGCAAAAGGCAAGGTTTAAAAATCCATTTTAAGGGTGGTATAATGCAGCTTCAATCCTGAACTGGCTGTACATAGTCAGGACACTTAGCACCAGAATCAGGGATTGGGCCCTGCACTGTCTAGATTGAATGCTGTTAGGATGGGGAGAGGACATGTTATTTGGTTCATGCAGACATGGCCCTAGTGTCAGCCCAGCTGCTCCTCCCATTTTGGTGCATTAAGTCCTCTTGATTCTCACATCAAGGATAATTTCACAAGCTCCATTCCCCTCCTCCCCACATAGACTGTCCTCTGATACATGAATAGACAAGTTGCTTGTGATAAAAGTATATGATTCAATTTTCCTTGAACAAATTATCATTTCCCTACATCTACAGAGTACAAAATGACAAAAAATGGTGCCTCAGTGATGCACCTCATGTGCTAGGAACAAGATGCACACATGCATTGATTTGAGGAAAGAAGCTGAACCTTGGAGAGAAATACAAATCTACCAGTGCAAAATATTGTGTTTTCTTTAATGAGCCATCTCCAAAGAGGTGGGTGGGTGGGGGACAAGATACAGTGATTTTTACCAGAATATAGGGATTACTTTATGGCTGCAATAAATGACACATAACTTGCTGCAATTCTTTTTCACTGGAAAGTCCGTAGGAATTCCCAAATGGCTCTCAGGCAGAATTGCTAGGATGAGAAACAAAAAGTTCAACTAATGAAGAAATCTGATGGCCAGATGCAGACAGAACAGCCATGGAGATTTTGTAGTTCCACCCCCACCTGCAAAAGGAACATTCCTAGGCTTTGGGTTCTACTATGGGAATACACCAAGATGAAATTTGTCCTTGTCCGTTTTTGTCTGTCCGCTCTTGTCCCACACTTGGTTTGGTAAAGCCAGAATTGCCATGTGATATTTAATCTTCTAAGATCTGTGGTTTGTTAAAATTGCTGATACTTTTGATAGCACACGAGCTACTTTTTTGTTCTAGGCTGATCAGGACAGGAGCAAGCACAGCCTGAAATGCCTAAAAAAGCAAGAAGTACAAAAAAGGAAGGAAGGAAGGAAGGAAATTAGGAAGGAAAGAAAATTGGAAGTGGATGGATATCTACTTCTGTTTAAAAAAGAAAGCTATTGCCTTCCAGTCAAATAGAGCAGGTGTGTGTGTATGTGTGTGATATTCCTGGCATCTTCCAGGAGACGATTCACTCACTTCCCTGCCCCTGAAAAGGTGGATCTTGAGCAGTCCAGACAGACTGTAGGCCACAAAAACAAGGCTGGTGGTACACACAGAGCTCAGGTCCACCCCTTGCCTAGTTTAAACTCTGGTTACTGCTTTCAGATCCTAGCTTGTTCTGAAATATCACCAGGGTCTTATGTTATGTCTGAGCCAGAGCAACGTATGGAAATGTAACATCAGACCCAAACATATTCTAGACCAGGCAGCATATGATGAACAAAAACATTGTTGATTTCTTAGCTATTTCTTTAAATGTTTTATATCCTAGGGCTTGTCTCCATGATTTAAATACTCCTCATTCTATTAAAACAGACTGTGATCCAACCACATGTGATATGGAGGAATTCAGGCTTTGTTGGGGTGGGGGCAAAAAACTCCATAAATTCAGCTGAAAAAGGATTTGAGGTTTTCACCAAAGTATCCGTAAGGATGTGTATTATCAAACATGTGGTTGTCTGTTCACTTTGCATGGATTTGCAGGGCTGTGCATTTTTGACAGAGGAAGGGCAAATAGATGTAAATTTGTCAGGAAAATGAAGATAATTAAGCGTTGATGTGAATGTGGTAAAATCCATAGCAATTCATGCTTACTAACATGTAGACTAGCCCCTAGTTTTAGCGTCTTTGCCTCCTTCCTTACTTCAGAACTGTTCTAGTGAAACAGCTATGAGCGGGTATTTGGAAATCCCTGTTTAATGCCTCACCTTAGCAGTTATGAAGAATGTGTCAGGTATTCTTTAAATATCCATTATCATCTCGTTTCAGCATTCTTTGCCTTCTGCACTGTGGGATAAGACCACTGACCTACTTCAGAGGGCTGTTGTAAGGACTGTGCAAAATGTGTGTGGATTGCTCTTAGCACTCTACAGAGCTATATAAATGCTCATTATTAATATATTCCCCCTCTTTCCATAGCTCCTTCCTGCTACACTGGGAGAATAAAGTTGTAATGCTTAATTATTTAACATCTGGCCTATATCTCAGTTCTATCAGCTTTAAGAGGCCAAATACATTTTTAATCTTTCACCCTTAATAACATCCCTACCAAGGAAGGTTATTGATGCAACTTCAGCTGAAAGCAAACCTTTTCATTCACTACATCTCCCAACAGTGTGGGCACTGACAGAGCCCCTTGAGTGAAGAAGCCTGAATAGTTAGAATACCAAATTAGTATCCCATTTGTACACCAATGTGTCCAACTTAATTCTGTTTAGATTAATGCATGCACAACCTTGTGGAGGATGGCTTCTTGTATCTGCTATATCCACAGAGGTCTTTTCTGTGAAAGACACTTCTGTTATTTAATTCATTGACTAATTTTAAAGTGGCAAGTTCTGCTACCAAAGTATGGCCCTTCTCCTAAGGAACCATGAAAGAACAACTACTCAGTCTGCAGCTTGTATTCATACTAGGATATTAGTTGTATTGTTAAATGCTTTTTATTTTCATGTGCCTTTATTTATTCCTTTATTTTGCCTTCAATATACCAGATGCAACATAGAGCCTGAAATTTGTGGAGCAGGAGTCATTTGCCTTGCCCCTGGGAAGCCTCTAGATGTCACGATTCATGATTAACCAGAAATGAGTAATGGATGTTGATTGCACAGAGAGAAAGAGGGAAAGGAAGAGGGGGAAATCTTTCCTGACCTATTTTGCTGTTCTGGATTATGATTTCCTAGCTCCAGGAAAGGGCATAAACAGGGAGAGAAGACTCTGACTCACTAATATAGATGCAAAAGAATAGCAAGACAGGTGTGTTTAATTATTAAACCCAAACCAATGGACCTAAAAGCATTTGTGAAAAATATATGCTAGAACAGAGGAGCAAATTCTGCCCTTTCATACAGGCTACACTAGGCTCATCCTTGCCTCTCCTTCTGCTTTACCCACTATTAAAATTTATATTGTAAGCTCCTCGAAGCATGGCACTGACTCTCCCTCTCCCCTAACAGCATTCATAACATGCAGTATTATGCCCACTATGTAAATTTGGGCCAGTCGTTCTCTCTCAGCCTGTCCTTCCTCGCAGTCTACTTCTGAAGATAAAAATGGGGAAAAGGGCAGTGATATGAATCCCTTTCAGCTCACTGGAGGAAAAGCAGGACATAAATGCTTAATTAGGTATCATCTCCCAAACTGACTGTCCAAATATATGTTAATAGCCAGCAGTCACATGAGATGACAGAGGTCTGCTTTGCTGGCAACTGTGGTGCAGCAAGATGATATTTTCAGCCCCCTCCCACCAGCAATCTGTAGTGTGACAATCAGAAGTAGGACCAATGTCATCATTTCTCATCATACTGCAGATCACTAGTGGTTGGAAATGTTATCCTGGTGCACCTTGACTGCCAGTACAACAGACATCCATTTCTTGGTGTGACCTCTGGCTGTCAAAGTAGGTTGGAGGTGCATTGGTGATTATAACAATAGTACCATGATCATAGACATGAACAGTGATGTAATCCAAGTCTCAAGTCAAGTCTCTAACCTGTCTTCAAGTCTCAAGTCGAGTAGCAAGTCTCTGCGAGGTACTTTCACATCAAGTCTCAAATCAAATCTCAAGTCTGGGAGCCAACTTTTAATAGAAAAAGGAAGTTGGGGTGGAGATGGATTTCAATAACTAGAAAATCCAGAATTCATGCTCAGTGTTTTGGGGGGAATTCTCAGAGGGGAACAGCAAATGAGCTAGAGGTGGAAGGGTCCTTCTAAAGCTTCAGAAGTCTCCAATGTACAGTGCAGCAGGCTACAGAGTAGACCTCAAACCCCATCTCAAGCCCATTGACTAACACATTTGCTGTTTCTGAATGCAGTTAGACCAGCAAATCAGTAGCTAAAAAATAAAATAAAAGTTTCATATAAAAATATACTGTACAAGTCACAGTCAAGTCAAGTCAGTGCATCATTTATTTCCAAGTTCAGTCCAAGTCAAGTCTGAGTCAACTGACTCAAGTCTACATTACTGGACATTAATATCAAATAGTTAAGAATGCATAAGTCTAGTTCAACAGGATGCCCTATATATATATATATATATATATATATATATATATAGTTAATAAATATAAACATGTGCAGTAACAAAAGAAATACTCTGAGACCACTTCTATCCCATAAGAAAATAGTAAAATCACAGGATAAACACAGAAAACAAGAAGTTTCAATTTGTTATTCAAATACTCCCCTCTCTTTTATTTGCATCTGAATTTGTAGTCCATTGGTTATGATAGTTACGCTTATTCAGATGGATGCTTTCAAAGATGAGTAAGACTGATTTGCAATTCTGAGCTATGAGGCTCAGGAACAATAGACACTGTTCCTCTATTTGCTCACTTGTCTTTTGTACAATAAAGTCTTCAGAACTATTTTTCTTTTGACCAGTACTCTAACAATCCAGCTGCAGAGATCGGAAAGCACATTTCTGACTGTGTTTGGACTAGAACTACTTTTCCCAGCTGCAAGAATCCCCCAACCAACATGGCCATCTACTTAGGTTTTCAACTAACTGTAGTTTGTTGTTTTATCTGAACTAGAACAAACTGTGGGTAATTTTTACTATTGTTTGTCTAAACAAGTCAACTTCAAGGTTTAGCTTCTGACCTTGGCTTAGTTAAATAAATTACAATTAAAACTAAGCACAGATTCCAGTTTATAGAAAACAGCTACACTTCAGCTTCACAGGTATGAAAAAAAAGACACTTGGGATTAGTTTAATATACATAACCTAATCATGAAACCTTAACAAGATCTGAACCAAACTATTGTGGATTGCTTGCTGGACACATTCAAGTATGTATCAGAATGTGCATCTGATTGCCAATGCAACTACCTATACTTCTTCCAATGGAGCAGAAATTAGACTATTTGTGCACTTTAATCACAAGAAGCTTTAAAGTCCAAGGAATGTTAAAGAGGAGCATTGAACAAAATATTTGCTGACCATACAATCGGTAGGACCTCCCTTTTGCAACTTTGAACTACAGGTTGAAAATTGCATATTTATAATTCTCTCTGTAGGATGGCAGGGCAAAGGGATATAGCCTTGTATTGTCCCTAGCATGATTGTTTTTGGCATGAGTGGAGTTTGTTGACGGTTTCCTTTTAAAAAAGGGGGAACCATCCATATGTGTAATCCTACACCTGCCATTTTCAGTACAAGAAATCCATTATGTTAATATCTGACTGTGTTTTAGTTCTTAGTGGTTACCTGCTTCAGATAGTTCCCAAGCACTTTTTTCAGGCATAAAGTGATCTTTCCCTCCAATCATTCCCTGATCAGATAGATCATCATGAGTATGAAACTGGTTTCATAAACAGGAAAGAGTATCCAGTCTTCTAATCACCACTTGATGCATAGCTTGAGGGAGCCAAATGTTGCAAATGACCCATAGAAATGACCTAAGACTAATGTACAGAATGAGCTATTGAACAGATTTTACATGTTTTGGGATGCTGTAAAAATTTTCATATGTGCCAAAATATAGCTTTAAATATTCGTTTTGCCCCAAAATATACATCTAACTTTGTATTTAAACAGCACTAAAATACATTTGGAGATAATCTATTTAAAATCACACTTTAATGGAGAAATAGAAGAGAATTATGAGAAAAACTAAGAGCTTGGAAATGTTACTTTTTTGGTCTGTCAGAATTTTTCAGCCAGCATGGCCAGGGTGAAATTTGGCTGATGAATTCTGAGAGTTATAGCCAAAGAAGTTACTCTTCCAACCTCTGGTGAAAATATATGAAAATGACAAGGATCAAAAATAGATTTCCCCCATCTTTACTAGGGAAGTAAGCATTCCCCACTGCACTGCAGGTTGGACTGGAATTGAGCACAACTAAGAAGAGTTAGGAGCATGTTCTATGCATGGATGAATCCCACCAGAGGACAGAGACCTAGGGAGCCAAAGCTATTTTTGCCAGCTAAGGGGTTCTGGCTGATTGTCATCCTTACAAAGCTGCAACACCAATTACTATCTTGAAGTTTGGATAGGCTGGGTCTGCATATTGCGAGACAGGAGCTTAACTGTGCACAATACTGACAAATCAGGTTAGACTAACAAATGAGCCTATATATAATATTATTTAAACCTGTCACTGTGATCTTGCAGCTGATTTTGATTGTCTCGGCAAAAGAACATGTTATAATTCACCTCATTTGTCTACCTTCTACTGTGACTAGAAGGTTAATACTAGATAGCAGATCAAAAAGAGGGCAAGACATGTAAAACATGAATAGCATATAAACTAGCAATTAAAGAAATAGATATATAGCAGTGCATATCAACACAGTGTCAGACATGGTTTCGGCACTACATGAACAAACACAACTTTATAATTTAAAGCTATGCATCAAGATTATTTCATGCACTAAGAGTACAGTCCTCACTGATGGTGCCTTCTGCATATTTACTTAGAAGCAAGTCCTACTGTATTCAATAAGGCTTGCAACCTAAGTGCTTCAAAGTCTACCCAGGTAATTCTTTTATATTTTCATACCTAACAAATTTTCACATCTGACAAACCTTTCTCTTCTTTGTATAAATAATGTGCATGTATAATTTATGAAGGTGACTAATCCACTGCACCTAAATGCCACTAATGTCTATTATACACTACATGCCATTTAAACACAAACCCAAAAGTAATTATACAAAAGCAAGAGCAGCCTGATGGATGAATGGACACAGATGTAGATCCCAAATTGATATCGTGTCCCACCCAGAAATAAAGAGGTGAGACACAAGTGATGGGGTAAACCAGGCCCACGTATATTTGATACTTACTCATAAACCTAAAGATTGGCCTCCTCAGTGTGGAATTAATCTTTGGCACGATCTCGCCTCCTCAACTGAATGGGGTGAGCACTCAGGCCCTGTTGTCAATCTGTAAAGGTATGATGTGGCCTTGGCCAGGTGATCATTTGCTGACCAAGATCCTCCTGGACCAGTCTCTTACAAAATCTCATGATTTAGAATGGGGACTGTTCCAGGCCTATCTCAAAGGTTATTCCTTTTCAGTACATTTGACTAAACTTGAAGACACAAAACAACAACAACAACCCCAACCCAACTCTAGATGCATGTCAAACTCCTCCTTTTCAACTAAGGTAAGAGAACCAGTATGCATAGTGATTTGAGTGTTGGACTACGACTCTAGAGACCAGAGTTCAATTCCTCACGTGGCCATGAAACCCATTGAGTGACCTTGGGCAAGTCACATGCTCTCAGCCTCAGGGGAAGGCAAACCTCCTCTGAACAAACCTTCTCTGAACAAATCTTGCCAAAATAACCCCAGGATAGATTCACCTTAGGGTCACCATAAGTAGGAAATGACTTGAAGGCACACAACAAAGACAACAAACCCAATGGATGCCTACTGCACACTACCTCACTCCCCAACTTCTGCATTACCCAGCCAATGTGACCAAATCACCCCAGCCAAATTTCTCAGGGCCCCATGGTTTGTAATGCAGGGTAGGCAAAATTTTCCCTGCCACCTTTTCAAAAACATTCCAACAACAACAAAAACTCCAGTAGTAGTTGTAGTAATTATTTTTTGTTTTTACCAGCCTGTCCCCACTGATTGAGGTGGGGTACAAAAATCAAAAGACAAACAGCATAGAAAAGACATCAGTTAAAATGCACATCAATTTAAAAGGACAAACAAAATGTACACATATGAAAACAATCCACATTTAAAATTCACAGTTTTAAAAGCCTGCGGGGAGAGACTGGTCTTTACTGCTCATTTAAATTTGGACAGTGTATTCAGTTGTCGAATCTCATTCCACAGTCTAGGGGTGGCTGAAGCAAAAAGTCCTTAGGCTGACAGTTACCACCTAGTCCTGGCTGACTGGAGTAAACGTACATGGTGGATTATATGGAAGGAGGCAGTCCTGTAGGTAACCTGAATGATGTGGGCCAAAGATGATGTGAGCTAAAATCTCCTACCTGGCACAGCATCTTAGAATAAGAAAGTGGCTCAAGGATGAATAGCAAAGGCAGAATGTACTTTTTTGCCCTTTTAGCTCTGTCCTCAGTGTCTGCAGTATTATGATGCCAAGCTTTGCCACACTTTCCTCCTCCTGTGGGGAGTGCATATCTGCTTGCCTGCCACAGATCATGTCAGTGTTAGAATAATTAGTGCATTGGGCCAACTCAGAGGTCATAAAAATGTGAAAGGTTTGAGACTTCCAGGCATTTTTGTTAAAAGAATTTTTAAAATCACACAAGATTTTACAAAATACAGATTAGGTGTGTGTGTGTAGGAGGAGATGGGCAGAATCTCCCATGTCACATCTGCATTGGCCTTCAAAATAACGGTATCCACTGAGGTTTGGTTCTGGGACCTCCTATGGATACCAAAATCCATGGGTGCTCAAGCCCCATTAAATACTATGTATTTAATAGTAAAATGGTGTTATATAAAATTATAAAATCAAGGTTTGCTTTTTGGAATTTATATTTTTTAAAACTATATTTTCATACTGTGGATGGTTGAATTTGTGGCTAAAGAATCTGTGGACAGGGAGAGCCAACTGTATTCCACATTTTAATATAACATTGGTCACCACTGGAAAGAGAATTTGGGGCGACAATGATGATGTGTGTTATATATTTATTTAATTTATATCCATTTCCCCCAGCATAGGAAACAGCTTACACTGCAGGTTAAAACAAAATATATAGCACAGAAAGAAAGAAAAAAACCTGTCAAATAAATAGTCCTACAAAAAATCCCCAAAACCCATCTAAAAAAGGTTTTAATAAATTAAAACATAGTAATTAAGACAGAAGTATAGCACCCTCATGAAAAGAACCTTCTGCAACAACCAGTTAACAGTCCAAAGCCTATCTAAATAAAAAGTATTTGTCTGCCAGTGGAAATAGAAGAGAGAGGGGCCAAACCTACATCTTACAGCCTGGGAGCAAGCACTGAGAAGGCCCTCTTCCATGTCCTCATCAAACACGCCTGTGATAGTGGTGGGATCCAGAGAAAGCCCTCCCCTGAGGATCTTAAAACTTGGACAAGTTCATGTAGGGAGATAGCATCTTTCAGATAGTCTGGACTCAAGCTATGCAGACTTAATTTGATCCAGCAAAGCAATTCTAACATTTCCTATGCTCATTGTAAATGACATTGTACAATGCCAAGTTTGCTCTTTGCAGTCAGATACCAACATTCCATTCAATTAACTAATGTGATTCACATTTCAGAAGGACAGAAAACTATTTATGACCTCAGATGGACAGCAATACAATGGAAGCACTTCAGAATGCTAATTAGACAAGGAATAACAGAGAATACCTTAAAAGGAAAAAGAAAAACGATCTGCCTTGCAGCATTGTTCTATACAATTTACAACAAAAGATGCACTTGTTCTGCCAAGACTTTCTCTTTGTTCAGCATTAATCATGACAGCAAAATGCAAAACATTACTTTCATTCTTTGGAGCTAATTAACCATTCCTAAAGAGAATTATTTCACTGTCTGCAATACATGCACCTGTAGATGCAGAAAACAAAATTCCATGGGCAATAAATTCAGATTAAATTATGCAGACTAGAGGTTGACGCCACCCCTTAAAAGGTAACTATTTCCGAAATATTCTCTATAAAAACCACAGGGAAGCAAAAAATCATCATGGTTTCCTAAAGCACAACTGGATAATATTAGGAAAGACACTTTATTAGTTTTAATCTGGTGCCTACAAAAGATTATGTTAGTTTGTCCAGTGCCACAGAGATGAGTCTCTTGATATTTTGAAGTGTAACCTCCATTCCATAAATTATGCATGCTGAAGCTGGCAAGGCTTGTCATCCACAGTATTTGGACAGATCCAGCTTTAGAGCATAGCTGTACCACAGACCCAGACTCGTTTAGTAAGCATTTTCTTTCCATATCTGAGAATTTCACAAATTCTGGGAACTGTTCTGTCTGTAGTTAGAGAAACACAGTTCTCAGGATCCCTTCTTGCCTTCATTTGTATATGTGTTTAATTCTTTTGTTTGTGAACCAAAAATATATTGCAAAATTCAGAGACACAGGAGAGGATAACCGTGTTCCAATCTGTAGCACGAATTGTGTTGGTTTGCTTCAAAATGTAGATTGAACAAAATCCTCATGTATCCCTACTGGCAGTGAAATTTTAAAAGGAGCTGGGCAAGGTAAAAAAGCACCAACAATACTGGCTCCTGCCACCTTCATTTCCTAGACTTTGGTCTAATCTGCATTGCAGAAATAATGTGGTTTGACACCGCTTTAACTACCATGGCTTCATGTTATGCAGTCCTAGGATTTGTAGTTTGCTTACTTGACAGAGAAGACTGCATATCTCACAAGACTACAAATCCCAGAATTCCATAGCATGGAGCCATGGGCAATAAAGCTGTGTCAAACTGCTCCATTCCATGTATCATTGGGATTTGTAGTTTGCTATGACACCAGAACTCTCTGACAAAGAAGACTAAATAGCTTGCAATATTATTCCATAGCATTGAGCCATGACAGTTAAAATAGAGTTAAACTGCATTATTTCTGCAGTGCAGATTACTGTTTGTACTCATCTATACATCAAAAAATGTAAGCCCCAAAATGGGCTCCAAAATCCTAGGTAAATATGGGGTCAATACGGTAATACTTCTCCGTGGTCCTTATTGTATCCCTATTGCTTGAGACTTTTCTTTTCCAGCAAGCTTTTTGAAATTGATTTTAACAAAAATGGCTTTTAAGTGCTGTACTGTTTTTAGTCTTTTTTATAGTAAGCTTTTAAATTACTTTTGTTTCCATTGTTATTTAAATTTGTTTTAATCTTGATTTTGTATATTTCTAACTCTATGTGTTTTATTATTCTGGCTTTTTGTAAGCTGCCTTGAGTATCAGCTTGGGGGAAAAGTGGGATATAAATAAAGTGATGGGTAGATGATGAATTGCAGTGCAATTTTAAGAGGAGCTGAGGAAAGTAAATCACCAGTAGGATCACCACAGATGAACACAAAGAAAACCCAAGACAGATGGGCCACATTTCAATGGTAGGACAAATGCTATACAGATATAATGCCCCAGATTAAATCATCAGTATCTCCAGTTAATAGAACCAAGTAACAGATGTTGGGGAAGATCCTCCACCAGTCAGAATAGGCAATACTAGAATAGATGGGCATGTAGCCTGCCCTGCAATAAGGCAGCTTCTTAGGTCCAAAGAGCTATTTAACCATTTCTTCTACAGCACTGTGAGCACCCAGACAAGCCCTGGCAGAGGTCTTTTTAAAAAGTACATAAACGCTCACGATAATTTGCTCTGTATCTTGACTTGTACAAAGGAGCAAGAGCCAAAGGAGCATGAGGCAAGAGCTCTGAGAGCATCTACTGTCAGATTAAGTTCTGTTGGTTTACATAGACAGCTGTAACCCCTGGTTATACTTTGGATGGGTTTTCTTTTTAAATGTTGTAGATGGAAGTAACCTATACCACCTTGTGTGATGCCTCCCACCTGGTGCATTCCAAGATGCAGCTCTTTCCTTTCAGCTATCAAAATGGTTACAGCATGCATTTGTGCATGTCTTGCCTGTTCTTGTACATTGGGGGAAGATGTAGTAGTAACCTGATGCTGAGGGCAGAAGCTTCTACTTCTTCCCTGGGATCACAAGGAAAACATCTCTACAATGGATCAACTGCTGAGGAGATGAAGCTGCTTCTATGACTCCTTCAGCTGTAGTTGCACACCTGGGGAGAAAGTGAGGAAAAAGAAGTAGCTTCTGTTCCTTGGGGTGTAAGTATGCTGGCAGAGACTTGTTCTCCTTCAGCATGCTCATCGAATTTTGGTCATTGGCTGATGGGCTAACTGGGTGAGGAATGGGCTGGGTTTTGAACCTTGAATCCTTGGCTATGCCATGGACCAGATAGGAAGACATGCTGTGGGTATAGGTCATTTATGGCTCCAGTGGCCTACCTCTAAGGTAAGCTATGTGTCAGGAAGCCCCCATTTCAAGTTTCACATCAATCCAAAGACTTTCAAAGTGGCATTAGGTCAAACTCAGAAAAGCTACTTTTTTGTACTACAATTTCAACAATACTCCAGCCAGTACCATGTTGAGTGAGTTAAGATTCTGGGATTTATAGTCTAAAAGCTAGTTTCTCTAAGGTGGAGCCTCAAAAACACATTGTTGCTCTTTGCTCTCAAGTCTACTTCAACTTATGGTGACCCTATGAATGAGAGACTTCCAAGAGCCCCTGTTATCAGCTGCCTTGCTCAAGTCTTGCAAACTCATGGTCATGGCCTCCTTGTTTGAATGAATCTACCTTGATTGAGCATAACAGACAATTGTTAAATGAACTACTACTCTCAGTCTGAAAAACTACTTGCCCCATGGGGACAGTAATAAGATGAAGCAAAATAGCAGTGGAACTCATAGAACTGTTGTCAGGATTACAGAGATAATACTTGTGAAGGTGCTTTGATTCCTCAAAAATGCCATACTAATGCTTAATATCTCTTTAGCCTCTATAAAACCAGTGTGTGTTGGGGGTGGGTGGGTTCATTTAGCAAATAAGTTGCTCTTTAGCACCAAGATGATTTCATCATCTGCAGTATTTTGGTTCATAGGCGAAAGAGATGCAAGATGTCTCTGTTTAACCTGGATTTATGATTTGGGTCAGGAACTAGGGCAAGTGTTTTTTGAGTAAACAGGGGGTGGTAACCGGCAGCAACTGGCTGACAAGAAGCATGGGTTGTTCTTGTTTTGTTTTGATACACATGTCCAGATGGATGTGTTCTTAATTTAGTAAAACACCATTTCCAATATGAGAAGACAATGTATTTTAAACCTGACCAGTTTCATGGGGTTCTTTTTACTGAAACTGTCCGCCTGTTATTCAAAATAAAAATAAATTAAACTCAAAGGATATGATCCAGCCAAAGTTAAGTACTAAGTTAAATACAAAGTATTAAGTTCCACTGATCTAAAAAAGTAGGCATAAATGCTGACACACCTCCTGTGGCAAACAGAAGGATCTGATAGAGGTTAACATTGGCTGGCTCATGCTTGTACTGTTTTCAACAGATGAATTAATCTCCAAAATTGAAGGTGATGTGCCCATGAAAATATATCTCAGGAATGGAACCTAATGCAGCAGTGCTTCTGTCCAGGGTTTCATTAGCAGATAATAATGCTTATCACAAGGATGTCTAAAAATTTAATAAATCCCCAAACCAACCTTCATTTGCTGCTAAAAGAACAGGTTTGTCAGTGGGTGGGTTTTGTTTTTGAGACCTCTCCCTAACTTGAGTTTCAGCTTGAAATCTAGGACCTTCCTGTTACCTCAAAAAATCAATCTTTTTAATGTATCTTATTAATTATTTGGAGGGTTTTTGGGGGGGATACTGTTTGGTAGTACAGCCAGAGCAAGATAGTAGAGTCTTTGAAAAAGGGAATTTCCAGTCACTGATATTAGCAGCTACCCCTTCATTACCTTCCTTTCTAGTTTCAAGATGAGTTTATTTTAAAAGGCTGATTTGTCATTAAAAAAAACAAAACAGCATTGAACTAATTTGCAAATGGCCACAATCTGGCCTAGGGGATTCCCATGTCTGCACACAAGGATATTTTTATGAAAAAAATGCACACCCAACTTTGCCACAAGAAACCATTTTAGCTCTCAATTCTTGGTTCTTCCTTGCTCACTCACTCTTTCAGTATATTCAGCATGTTTGAACTGATCTACATTACCTGCCCCCTAATAAGGGGGGGGGGGGGGGGGGAGTATGAATCAAGGCATGGTTCAACAAGGCCTCTGAGTATTGAAGGGGGATGATTCAGTGGAGAGAAAAACAGCTGGGTTTTTTTGGGCAAAGGCAGAGAGGTTTTATTATTTTAGAATTTACTGCTGCTGGACAGTGAGTCATATTCTCGCACTGATGCAAAATGTCTGAGACAGTGATCTGCCAGGAAAGTTACAATAACATGCTTCAGAGCTGCCTTGCTAGTCATCCTGGTATTATTAAGCAATTATGAGTCTTGTTCTTTTACACTGCAGCTTTACTGAAGTCACAGGGAGATTGACACTTCTGGAATTGTTCTTAAAGGCTATTTTTGCCAGAGAGGAAGAAGGATCTGGGTGCTATTTTGGTCACTTCCGTGAAATTTTTGGCTTGCAGTACACTGGCAACCTGCATCAGACTATAGTGTTTTATGAAGACATTACAGTTGAGGAGACACTGCAGGCACATTGCCATTTGGGTGAATGAAATAATGACAACAACAACAACAACAACAACATCCCACCTTTCCCCCCAAATTGGGACTCAAGACAGTTTTGAAGTTCTAACATTCTCAGGAACTATTCATTAAAGCTCTAGTGGATGGGTTTATACCCATCTCAAGTCCAGGGGCAGCAAGTGAATCACTTGCTGTTAACAGCAGTGGTTTTATAATAGTTCCTCCCCCAAGAGCCATCCATATGCTGGACTATATTCCCAGTTCAGCACCAGGAGAGCTCCTGTACAAGCTGAAACAGTCAATGGAGGAGCAGTCATAAAACTGAGGTTGGTCCCACAACAACAGATCTACCAGCTGCTCCTGTTGGTGTATATCACTGTTTATGGCAGCAAATGTATACAAGTATGAATGACAAAATTACTTCACTAAACACCACTAGACATGCCCCTATGAGCCCTGGTGGATATCCAAGCACCTGCATAGAGACATGTAAGGTTGTATAAGAGATATCCATATTTTTATGCCTTGTGAAAAATTCTATTGCAATATCTGTATGTGTGGCAAATGTGAATGTTGTAGAAAATGGGAAAGTGAGTTTACCATTTTAATGTAAACACAACTTTATACCCTCCCAATTGATTGAAAATCCTCTCCTTAAGCTTTCCTGTTGATAGAAAAGAAGGCAAAGTATGTCTAAGGAGAAACATGACAGAGCTTTCTAAAATTATGAATGGCACAGGAAAAACTGAAAGAATGAGATGTTTTTCTGTCTCCCTCTTTCGTAACACAAGAACTCAGGGCACACCCTGAAATTTATTGACACTAGTTTTAAAGAGTCACCATGATATAGTGGTTTGACTGCTGGACTAGGTTTTGGGAGACAAGTGTTGAAATCCATAATTGGCCATAGAGTGAGCCCCCTTGGCATTCTCTCAGTCTCAGAGGAAGGCAATGGTAAACCTCGTCTGAACAAATCTTGCCAAAAAAAAACAGTGATAGGGTTGCCTTGTTGTTAATTGCTGTCAAGTTAACTTCAACATATGATGACTCCATGAATGAGAGACCTCCAAGTCACTCTATCATCAACAGCCCTGCTGAGGTCTTTCAAACTCAAGGCTGTGGCTTCCTTGACTCAGCCTATCCATCTGTACATGGTCTTCCTTTTTTCCTACTGCTTTCTGCTTTACCAACCATCATTGCTTTTTTCTTCCCAACACTGCTATTTATCTGTGTAATGACAGCATGGCCAGTAGTTATGTGATTGTGGGGAATCTTGTTCAAAACATATTCAATCCAACACATTTGCAAAATGGGGGTGGGGGGGTTAGGCCTAGGGACTACTGTAGAGTCTTCTTTGTGGTTGCTTCCATCAAACAAATGCTACCACCTGGGACCTTCTTCACAGGGAAGGCTAGGTTGAACCCCATTCTTCTTTGCCATCTACCAATATGAGTCAGGTAATGTAGATCAGTTATCAGCAGGCAAAGCCTTCTATACTCAGGTAGGCTTTGGGGAAATAAGTGACTGCAAAGAACAGGGCTTTCAGGGGAAAACTACTGTACTTTTTCTACTATTTAATTTTGTTTCTACTTGTTTAATCATATTATGAAGAAACAAAAAGAATAATCAGTGAAATTCACAAGAGGAAATGGAGGCATGTCCCAAGATATTGAAAAGATGGTCTTCTATTAGCTAAAAGCTTGGGCTTTTTAAGTAATGAAAGGGCACCTTTTCCTTTTGTGGATAATCATATTGCAAGATGCCTAAAGTGCCAGTTCGAGGAGAAGGGCAAGGTATAAATCAAATGAATGGATAGTGAGATAGAGATAGCAAGAGGAATAGCTAGAGAGCAAAAGAGAGATAATGCAGAACAAGATAGACTAATGATTCGACTTGACATAAGATACCTTTCCGTGCTCCTATGAGATAGGTTCCAGTGATGCAGCAACAGTGATGATTTTATACTAAGCAGACTGACGTAAGGGCAAGAATCTGAAGAACTTTAGAGAAAAGTTTCAGCCATAAACCTAAGCAAGGCCATGTCCTTGGGAACCTTTGTTTGCACTTCTTCACCCTATTCTGTGAGAAGAGGCCCCTTTGGAACTTCTGATCCCCATAACAAAGTGTTTTTTAATGTGTTGTTCTGAAAGTTCAGCTCTATCATCATCCCCTCCACCCCAGAACACTGAAAGCATAAGATACATTGAATCATACACATTGTTCTTTGTCTCATTTGCATTGGGTGAAAACCCTGCATGAGCCCAGTTTAGTAAGTGAGTACCACACTGATATTTCCCCAGGCAATACATACTTTCTAAATGTGGCTTCTGTGCTTCTCTAAAGCAAAAACATGCCCCCTCCTGTCCTGCTAAATCATCCATGGTTTGATTTTTTGCTTTTATAAACATATGGGCTCACACACATAGGAAGGAAGGAAGGAAGGAAGGAAGGAAGGAAGGAAGGAAGGAAGGAAGGGGGGATGAGGAGTGTGTATTTGTGTGTGTGTGGGTGGGTGGGGAAAGAGCTTGAAAAAACTACAGTACTTTTTTGGCCCACAACTCCCAAAAGACCCACAACCAGGGGAAGCATCCTGGGAGTTGTCATACAAAAACGTAATATTAATAAGGGCCGAGAAAAGCTGATTGTCTTTCCCACATTTTTTTCTTTCTTTCACCAGCAGAAAATATCATAAGATAACAAGTGATGAAAGCATTAATCTAACCGAAAATGTGCATGAGGGAACAGCTGTTGTATCCTTTTAACATATTTTTGCAGACTATCTTCAACATATTGCTGATGCATCCAATGACCTTTCCATCTGTACAACTACGGGTCAAGACAAACCGCCAGTTCCCATGAGATTATTATCTCATGGGATAATAATCTGCATATAGCTACCTGTTAAGCAATCTGACTGAACCTGTTCAGACAATTTTACCCAACATATGCACCCTCCTGTGAGGGGACAGAATCCTTTCTGGCACTTGGCAGGATGATGCACAACAGGCACCCACAAGGGTGCCTTGCATTTCCGACTTATGCTGAACCTAAAACAAACCCACCATTTAGGCGTTTTGCTGGCAATTTATCTATACACACACACACACACACACACACACACTTCTTCTCCTAGTTTTCATTTCTATGGCCAATCTAGCTGCTGGGATGGCAAAGGAGAAGGACCCCATCAACACTATATTTGAGCCTGTGACTAGCAGTTGAAGGAGCAGAATCTTAGTTGAGGGTCTTTCACATGACACAATTATTGTGCTATGATTTCATTTTAATTGTTAAGGCAACATCCTATGGAGTCCTGGGAAGGTACTAAAGCTCTTTGGCTTAAAATTCTACATACTCTTCCCTAAATGGCAAATCCCAGAACTTCATAGGGTGGAACCTTGGCAGTTGAAGTGGGATTGTTGTGCTATAATTGTGTGGTGTGAAGGGGCCTTTGCACTGTCCAAAAGAAAACGAAAGGAATCTTGTGGTTCATTAACACCCAGAAATACACAGAGCCTGGAAAAGTGACTTTTTTGACAACAGCTGCATGAATTAGTCATGTTGGCTGGGGGATTCTGGGAGCTGCAATCCACAAAAGGAATATTTTCCATATACTAAAATGCCATTCACAGCTGCTCTCTTAGAATCTGTCACTGTTTTTTCAGGGACAGCACCTAACTCTGGGGATCTCTGAAGCACACAATCGCATGATCACTGTGGAAGAAGCAGAGGCATACTCAGAAGTGTTAAAGGCACGTCTGTGACCAGTACACATTTCACTCATCCACTGCAGTCAGCCAGGATTATTTTTTCTTTTCAGAAGAACAGGCATGAGGCTGTTTTGCGGTTCATTTTTCTCATAAACCCAGAACATAATGAGTGCTAGGGGAAAACAAAGAAATGAAACCCTCATGCTTTGTATATACATGCCATTCAGAATAGATCCTAAAGCCAAAGGGATTTTAGTGCAGGAGAAGGTGGCCAGCCACATGTACTGTACACTTTCAAACACGAGTATTTTTGGATTGCTGAAGACTGGCTTTGCTTGTTTTGGGAAGTGTTAATAGGCAGAATTCAGACAGAGCAAAGCAGTTTTCAGCCAGCATGATGCTATGTACCAGAGGGAAAGGAAACAGCAGTCAGGCACAACTCCATTATGCCTAGATATGATGCCAGCTGAAAGGCCCACATCTCCAGCTACCAGCTGCCACTGGTGAGGCTACCGGGGAGGGGGGAAGCAGTGTCTTCTCCATTCTGCTTTGGCTCAACTATATTACCTGCTGAATTACTGTTTGTTATCCAAATCTGAAAAGCTTTGGAGAACAGAAACTCCAGACTGTTTAAGCTAGGGGTAGGTAACACAACATATGGTCATGGCAAGTAGCTGTTAGGAGCTGCATCCTGCATCTTGCCTGCCAGGGATTTAGTGCAAATACAGACCTGTGAGTTTCAGTCAGAGTTAATGTATCTTGGTATACTGAAGTGATGGGATGGGATATGCAGTGAGGTGTTTATCGCAAGGGCTTGTTGATCACATTCCTTTGTGTTGAAATAACAGAGAGAAGGGAGTTCTGCATGGCTGGAGACTACCAAGGTCATTTCTCAGGAAAGAAACGAGGGTGGGGGTGGTATGGGAATGCGAGGGGAACAAGGTTGTTTTGCTTTTATAACAAATGAGAAAACATCCCATAAATTATTTGAAATTGTGTGTGGTTTATTTAGGTTTTGTTAAGACTTGCTGTTTAGGTCTGACAAGAAACATCTCTGGTGTGGGCCTATAGTTACTGAATAAAGATTTTCTGAGTTTTACTGTTGAAGCCTGGAATTTCTGAACTAATGGAGTCACTGGACTTGACAGTGGCTTTTCTGTCCTTTTTTTTGGGGGGGGGGGCAGCAGGGAATTGGTCCTATGGTGCCAATATCCAAATGGGGATGGCTTTTCTGTTAAAGGACTCTCTGTGCCACCAGACGTCCCTTGTACAATTTTATTGTTAAGTAAGGTGGATAGGAAGCATGCACGTTGTTTTAAGTGGAAAACAAGTGAGGGGGTTCACTACCCAACATAATGGCTAATTTGATGGTGGTTAAAAAAATCCAGTGATTTCAGGAGATGCTATGACTTCTGGAAATTGCGCACCCCAAATCTGAATCACATCTAAAAGTCAGTACCATTCAGATTCCAGATTTTTTCCAACATGACAGCATTTCAGTAGCAATACTATGGTGAACAATGTAAGAGGAGAGACATGGCAGAAAGGACCAGCACTACACAAATAAATAGCAGTGTTGGGAAGTTATTTTTAAAAAGCAATTTGTTATATATTTGTTATATAACAATTTGTTAGATATAGCTCATTGATTCCAACAGAAGATTACTGTTGACCTAGACTGGAAACATTGCAAATGGATTGTATGTTAAATAATTTGGAATAGAGATGGGTAACTGCAAACAAAGTAAGATTCAAAGTCAAAGTCCTCCTGTGGGCCGCAGTTTCTCAAAACTGATTGAAACTTAGCCATAAATCTGATGTGGAAGTGACCAGAAGTCCACACCATACAGTTATAGCACCATGGGGATTATATGGGAGGCTTACTGTGCTTAAATTGTTGGCAAAATGCTCCAGAAATGCAAAGGTGTGATAGCTGGTCACAATTCTGAAGCATCACTGAAGCGTCCCCTCAACTCTCCCATCGACAAAATGTTCGTGGAGCAGCCATTTCTTCAATAATGGAACTTCCATTATGAAGAAATGGCTGCTCCATGAATGCTTTGTCGATGGGAGAGTTGAGGGGACGCTTCAGTGATGCTTCAGAATTGTGACCAGCTATCACAGCTTCACACTTCTGGAGCATTTTGCCAGTGATTTAAGCACGGTAAACCTCCATGTGATAATCCTCTATGATTCCATGTTAATTGCCACGGTTGCACTCTATGGAATCTTGGAGTTTGTAGTTTTTTCAGAAGTACTAGAGGAGCTCTCTGGCTGACAGTTCTAAACATCTCTCCCTAAAATCACAGTACTCCACAGGATGGAGCCATGCCAGTTAAAGTGGAATCATAGCACTACAACTGTGTGTTTGGGAGGCCTTCAGCAACACCAACAGATTTCTTAAGGCCAAGTCTTTTGCTCTTCCACTCAAAATGGATGCGAAGTCCAGGAAAAGAGATTCCACCTCAACATTAGGAGGAACTTCCTGACAGTAAGGGCTGTTCAACAGTGGAACAAACTCCCTTGGAGTGTAGTGGAGTCTCCTTCCTTGGAGGGCTTTAAACAGAGGCTGGATGCTTTGATTGAGAGTTCCTGCATGACAGGGGGTTGGACTGGATGGCCCTTGTGGTCTCTTCCAACTCTATTATTCTATGATTCTATAATTCTAAGGCTCCACACTTCACAAAAAATTGTGTGTGGAGGGTATTTTACAATGTTTGGGGAACCCCACCTTTGGCTCTTTTACCCCTAGGAGACTAGGAAGCAAATGAACTGGTTCACCTAAAGTTTCAAGAAAAGGCTTTTCCTAGGCATAAAGGTCATAAACATGGTGAATGTCCCCTTCCATACATGCCTCAAGGAGCATGGAGGGCATTTTAGTTAACATTTTGAAATATAAAATTCTGAGAGAGAGAGAGGAGGAGTTTGGCAGATCTCCATGGTTTTATAGGGGGACAGTGGAGGCCCCTGACCCTTGTGGTCAGCGATCCATGTTTTATAGAAAAGCCATATGAAGGGGATAGCCACTCAAACTACACCATTAGCTGTCTATTTATTATTAACACGCTCTGAAATAGGCTGCATCTGCACTGCAGAATTAATGCAGTCTGACACTGCTTTAACTGCCATGGCTCAGTGCTATGGAACTGTGGCATTTGAAGTTTTCTGTGATATTTAGCCTCCTCTGTCAGAGAACTCTAGTGCAACAACAAACTACAAATATGAGTATTCCACAGGATGGAACCATGATAGTTAAAGAGATGACAAACCACAATCATTCTGAAATGTGGCAGCAGCTTTAGACATCACTTTACTCTCAGACCAGAAGTAACTCTCTTTGTTTTATTGGCTCAGAATTGACAGCCTGGAAGGAGTGGCCAGAGGCCACTCTGGTTGTGATTGGGCTGGGACCAGGGCAAACACATGCCCCACTCGCAAAGTAAACCACTCGCATTGTTCCAGACTGGAGCCAACAGGAGTCAGATTTAATCCACTCCTTTTTGATAGCACCAGAGCAGCTTCTGGCTGCTTTGGGGCCATGTGTCGTTTGAACATCACACCCCCAAAATAACCGGAAGCTGCCTTATTTGGCCCATTCTAATTCTTCTTGTTGTGTACCTTCCAGTTTTTTCTAACTTACAGCAGCCCTAAGGCAACCCTATAATGGGGTTTTCTCGGCAAGATTTATTTAGAGGAGTTTTGTCATTCCCTTCCTCTGAGGCTGAGAGATTGTGATTTGCCCATGGCCACCCAACTGAGTTGGGATTCAAACCCTGCTCTCCAGTGTCACAGTCCATTGTTCAAACTACTATACAACACCACATTAGCTGTAATTATAAGGGACCAAGACTGAATACAGTTTATCTTCTGACAGGTTTGGAAGTGGAATGGGAGGTATTCTCCCATCTCCTGTATGTGTCTTGCAAATTTGCTCCAGAGAGATGGGAAACCATATGACATATGTAGGGTTGCGAAGTGGAAGGGAAGGCAGTGGGGTGGGGTGGGTGCCATTAGTAGTTAGCTATTGGTGTGACATTGGATTTAGGCAATGATGTTTCAAACTGTAGTGCAGCTTCATGTTAATTTTTACTCATCTTGGATATTGGGTATCAGGCAGAAGAGCTGCATATAAATATTTTAAACAAAGCAAAAGCAAACAAAAATTCTTACATTTCTTGTTTTCTATGATATAAAATACCTAGCATTTATGCAACACATTTTCTACACATGGATGAATCAACTATCTTCATAGTAGGCCACAATATTATAATATTATTGATATGGTGAATGGGAAGCATTGCCTAAGGGCACACCATAGCTGCCATGACACTTTACATTTGAGGTTTTAAAAAAAGATTAAACCAAAACCAAACACAAGTTAACCTTCAGTAGTAAGTATGGATTTGTATCCTGCAAGCTACCTACAAAGTTTGTAGGAATGAGAAGCAAAGACAATTGTGAGTATATATAGTATATTGTTTTGTAGAAGGGGAAATCCATTCCCACAAGAATGGGAATGAGACAACATTTTATTGGACCCACATGTGGGTTAGCTACTTAAAATGCTACATTATGTCGGAGGGAGGAAGTGCCATTGTTAACAATATTCGATCCAGTCAGCTGGACTCAATAAAAGAAATTAAAGCAAAACCTCAACCTAAGCAACGTTTTTTAATTGAATCAAATCCTTAAACATGAAAAGAATTCTTTCCAAGTAGTTCATAATGCAGACAAAGTATTCTGAAGACATCCCATTAATCCAGTAAAGCTAGGACTTAGCTACCCACTATGAAGCTAACAAGCACACAACTCTTTCTTGACTAATATTTTACTCCCTGCAATGATTAGCTATGATAAATATAGATGCGGTACAAATGACTATGGATTCCTAGTGCAGTATGACAATGTGCATATGAAACCTAACACAGGTGGACTGTATCATTCACTTCAACCCAAGAATGTATTTTTTGTCCAAAGGGGAATAGAGACGGAGCTGCCTCATCACCGAAATGAATGGGGAAGCCTTTGCAGAGGGGTAGAGCTTCATACACGCATCTTAATCATTGCTCTGAACAAACTGAGACTCTTTGACTGTAACCACTGATGCTGGGAACCCCCCCCCCCCCCAATGTGTCAGCAGTCACTATCATATTTGTGTCTCTTGGGTACAACTCTTTCTTTCTGGAAACATATTGTGGACCAGCAGCTGATGGCTAACAGATTTACACTGCTTCATAGACCAATACTGAGCAGCACTGACTTAGAGTAGAAGTAGCTTTGTTTCTAATTCAAAAAATGAGTATTGGAGAGGGATCTATTTGTTCTTATTAAAATCCAAACAGCTTGTTGATAGACCTGTACTAAACCATAGGTACCGAGGAAGCTATCCTATATACAGTACAGGCTCAAAATATTGTCCATCAAACCCAGCATTTATCTACCTTCACTGTCAGTAGTTCTCAGTCATAGTCTTCCACATCTCTTGGTACTTTTGACAACTATAACTAGAGAGACCAGGGATTGATCCTGGAGGCCTTCATCAGAAAAGGACCCAGCATTCCTTGTTGAAAATTTACAGTTTTTAAGATAGAAGCAGGTGATGGGATCATGGCAGCCTGGAAAATTAAAGAAGATGAGCACATCCAAAGATAGATGATACTAGAAACCTTGGAGAACCACCGTCGTGACTCCCTGGGCATAAAAACAAATGACCCTGGGTCAATACTACTTTGTGCTATTGTCCTCTGCATCCTGGATTACATGAAGACAGTGGTGAAAAAGGTGTATACCCACCTGGTTTGGTCTATATTTACAGACTAAATTTTCCTAGAGTCAGTGTGGTGTACTGGTTTGAGTGTTGGATTACAACTCTGGAGACCAGAGTTCAAGTTCCCACTTGGCCATGGAAACTCACTAGGGAGATTATTAGACGGGGGGAAAAGCCAGGAGTAAATAGCATACTCCCAGAAAAGTTGCGCGATTCCGCTGAGGAAATTCAGACACATCACACCTATCTATGACTTAACCCATGAAGTTTCAGGAATGCTCCAGCAACAAACCATTCATGGGGAAGTCTTGGGAATGGTTTGTTGCTGAAGCATTCCTGGATCTTCATGGATTAAGTCCTGGATGAGCACAATGTCATCTGAAAATCTTCAGCACAATCACATGACTTTGCCAGGAGTGTGCCTTTTTCTTCCCTGATTCCCCCCCCCCCCCCCGATAATTTCCAATGTGACCTTGGACAAGTCATACATTTTGCCAGCCTCAGAGGAAGGCAAAGGCAACCCCACTCTAAGCAAATCTTGCCAAGAAAATCCCATGGCAGGTTCACTTTAGGGTTGTCATAAGTCAGAAATGAAGTTAAGGCACCCAACCATATTTGTCACATTGTAATCATCTCACTGACATAATGGAAAAGGGTTTCTCTTGGCAAGCAAAACAGATTTGAGTCCTCTAACAGAAATGAAAGAGAATTCAATCAAGGTGGCAGAAGGTTTTAAATACCTTGCTGACATTTTTACCGTACTGTAGGATCCATTCACTTCCTGTATGCTTGTGGTGTGAATGAAAGAGATTCACTGCTGAATAAACAGATAAAGTTGAGATTGCAGGAACCGATCAATAAATTTACACAGGGAGTAATGTGAATACCTAGCAACCTCTGCCTATGTCAGTGTCAGAGAGATGAATGAATTAGGAAGGGAGAGGGAGATAAATGTTTGTATTTTAAAATGGCAGGTTAACTTCCTGCTTTAATATAGTTCCTAGTATAGCAGAGTGTTAAGGAGAATAAACTGTGAGCCAGGAAGTCTGTGGGGTTTTAAAATCTGAACTCAGCTGTGAATTCACTTGATGGCTTTAAGGAAGTAACTATAGCATTTTTCATACACTGGCAAAAATACTGTGAATGAGTATCTGTGGGTATCGGGAATGCAATGGAAACTCTTCTCTCCGTCTACATGACTGTTGTGGTCCATGTTCAAACTGTGTACATATATCATACTTGCCTGCATTTCACAGATGAAAACCAGGATGTAGCTAAGCAGCGTCAGGGAATGGCCAAGATTACTAAAGTTATAAATAAGGAAGAACACACATACAAAGAGAGGCAGCAGCAGTTCGCTTTTGTCTGAGGCTACTGGGAAGAACAAGATTCCTCCTCTCCGATCCCCTCTGTTGAGTGAGTGGAAACTACTTTTGCATTTTTGAAGGTAAGATGAAGACAAAGCAGCTGTGCAGTTCGGAGCTCTGGAAACCGCACAACATGGCCCTGATCTGTCCTTTCCATGGTGCAAAAAAGAGCCACAGAAAGTGTCTCCTTTTTGTGCCAGAGGTGCGCTGTGACAGCATGCACTGTGTGGTGCATCATGTGTCATTATGCTGCCATGGGAGCAGAGTCGGGGTGTGTGCCGTGTGGATGCCATGCCCCAACTTCACACCCAGCCCGCCTTAATGGCCAGTCTGCACAGGCCCAAAGTGGGAAAAGAAGAGAGAAACTGGGATGTTTTAAAAACAACTAAAAAGTTGGGTGACAAATGATTAAGGGGGACTATTCTACCAAATTTGAATAGTTGGAGAGTATATATATGCTCTGTTCCATGGCTTTTGCAAGCTCTTCTCTCAGCCTACAGGCATTCATGTGACATCTATGGTGCTGGTCTAAGGGAAAACAGTTTGTCTACACACTGACATGTGCTTTCTCTCTCTAATAACCCAGAAATCACCTACATTGGATCAGTTAGAGTGATATAATTTAAAGATGGCCCCCTACAGTCATCCAAGGGAAGATAAAAGAGAGCGACACAAATTGGCCATGTTCTCTACTGAGAGAAAAGATTAAAGAGAATGGCCACCTATTATCAATAACAGTAATCATGAATATGGCCCTCTTTTGATCAACCAACCAATGTGCCCTCCCCATTAAACAGAGTCACACTAACAATGAATGGGATCTTTATACCTGTCAGCAGAGGGGAAACTAGGACACCATTTGGTTATAAACCAACCTTTGAGGAAAGAGCTAGTTATGTTACCAGGCCTGTGTTGAATTGCCTTCTCTGTTTTATTTCAAACAGCAGCTGAGCAGTTTAAAATAATAGAAGAAGGCCTGCTTTTTGCAGAAACTGGAAATTAGACTCTACCTGAACGTTCTGTATCCTTTGCTTGGCTTCATTTGTCTGTTTTTCTTAGCAAATCTAAACAAGCTTTTCCTGTTCCTCTTGTTTGTGTATAGAAAACAGAAAATCTTTTTTAAAAAACCATGGGTCATGGAAGAAAATACCTAGGAGTTAAGTCTTTTAAAATTTTACACACATGAAAGAAGGCAAAATAGATACATATCTGTGCCTTTAAAAAAAGGCTTTCTGTATTCATTATATGGTTATCTATACTGCAGTGTAATATAGTTGTGCTGGTTGCAAAGAAATACTCTGCAATGATTGGCTTAGGTACTATAATTACAGGATTGTGCAGCTGGCCAGCAAAGGATCCCTTGGGGTATATCCACACTGCAGAAATAGAGCAGTTTGATACCACTTTAACTGCCATGACTCTATTCTACAGAATCTTGGGATTTGCAGTTTGGTGAGGACCAGAGCTCTCTGACAGACCAGGCTGACTACCTCAACAAATTACAAATCCCAGGATTCCACAGGATAGAGCCATGACATTTAAAAGTGGTATCAAACTGCTTTATTTCTGCAGTGTGGAAGAACATATGGCGGTTGTCACTCACTGAGTTCCTCATATCTTGAAGAAGGCCAGCACAAAAAAAGACTATGTAAGGGAAGAAGGGCTTCTTGGAAAGGAATAGGGAGGTGCCTTAGAAAACAAAGGACTGATGCCTGCAAAGTTTGGATATGTGTGATAAAGGCCTAGAAAGGAAGCCTGGAACTTGGAGCAAGAGGAGAAGGTTAGCTGGAGGAGCCAGAGATGCATACCCCTCAACTCTCCAGACTTGGCAGTCACAGTCCAAATTCATCCTCTGTTGTCCCAGTTTTTAATTTGCTTTAAAAATATCCCACTTTCTCTGTCCTCTCCCCACTTTTTATCCTCAGCTTACCTTAGTCACTCCAAACTGAGTTCAGAGTAAAAAAGAGGTTTGCACTCAATGTAGCAGAGATGAGAGGTGAAACCTCCTAGTACACTTGGGCAAAAGCAAACTGCTGCAGTCACTCCTAGCTTGTGTGTTGCTCCTCATTCATCACTTTTGCCATCTTGACCACACTCTCTTATGTTGCTTGGTTATATGTGTCCTAGGTTTGATCTATTAAATGTTGGAGGGTATGGAGCTGGGAAAGCAAAGTGTGAGGCAGACAGGCAGGAAAATGAGGAGGAATATGACATGGAACTGCAGGAAAACTAAAATTCATATATCAATCAGAAACAATAAGGCAAATTTTTGTTAACAGGTCTCTAGTCTGTCTTAAATTATGGCTTGACTCGAGAATGGCATTACATTTGGACACATTTACATAGGGCGGCACTCATATACCTTGGACATATTTACTTTCTCACTCAACTGGAGAGGTGGAAGATAGCCAAAGGCTACAATGTCCTACTTTTGTGCAGCATATCCTTTATATCCAAATACTAATTGCAGCAAATCTACCTGATTGCAGTATACCAGAGAAAAAGTGTAATGATCTACAAGGAGCACTATTTAGGAAGAGGGTATCTAGAAGGTTTGTTATAAGAAACCAGAGTAGAAGCTAGGAGTCCCTGTAGTGGGAGAAAGGTGGGATATAAGTGAATAAAACAACAAAAACAACAAGATGGAGGACACTGATACAGCTCTACAAAAATTACTATTTTCTTCCTTACAAGGAAGGTACAACTCCAACAAGACACTACATAGTTAAGCAATGGGATGGATCCAGATTAAGGCTGCAATTCTGTACTGTACATCTTTTCTGATAGAAGGGTAATTGAAAGATTGCACTACATATTAGTTGTCCTTAGGTTCCTTTGATGCTAACTCAAAATGTTGCAGGTTGCATCTTCCTTATATAGAATTCTGAAATTTGAAATATTCCAAAAACCAAAGCTTTTTTCGTGGGTAGCCTGGATAGTGACACCTTTGCTTTCTGATGGTTATATGTACATAAACTTCATTTTATAAGCAGAATTATTAAAAATATTCTACAGTTGGCCCTCCATACTCACAGATTCTTTATCCATGGATTCAACCATCCATGGCTTAAAATATATATATATAAAGTCCAAAAAGCAAACCTTGATTCTGCAATTTTATATAAATTTATACAAAATTTTACTATGCCATTGTATTTAATGAGACTTGAACATCCTCAAATTTTCGTATCCATCTTACGTTCTGGAATCAAGCCCCAGTGGATACCAAGGGCCCAATGTATAAAATTAGTTCCAGGCTATGTGTATAGGAAGTATATGAAACATAAATAAATTTTATGTTTAGACTTGGGTCTCAACTCCAAAATATCTCATTATGTACATATATGCAAATATAGGTATTCCAAAAATCCAAAATATATAAATAATTCCAAATTCAAAATCCAAAACACTTCTGGTCCAAAGAATTTCGGATAAGGAGAACTCAGCCTGTATTGTTCTTTGTAGAAAAACTGTGTACTGCTTTTGTACTTTGTGGTTATATGCCTTCAAGTCATTTCCAACCTATGATGATGCTAAGGTGACCCTATCATAGGATTTTCTGAGGCTCAGAGTGTGTGACTTGCCCAAAGTCAACCAGTAGGTTCCCATGGCTGAGTGGTTATTTGAGACTGTACTTTATACTTAAAATCTTTTAACAAAAAATATTTGTCATCACTAACTTATGTACCACTCATTTCAATGGCAACTGACAGCAGCACAATCCTATACACATTTGAACAGAGTTTATTACAAGTAGGAATAAACAAATCTGCCTGGTTTGCTTTCTATAGCATCTGCATTTTATAACCCCTGTCTGTGTGTTTCATCCTTTTTCTAGGTCAGTTTGTATTTTTTAAAGTTCACACAAAAATTATGCATTTTCAATTTATTATTCTCTCCATTAAAATGTATACATGTTTTGTATACAATTTCTCCTAATATACAGATTTTGCAGACACTTTCTCTGAATATATACTGTACTTACCCCTAATCTATGCATATCTGTTTGTATCGTAGCCTTATATACACATTTTTGTGTATCGTGATTGGAGAAAGGTACTGCAAAATTTTGAGAAGTGTAAAAGCTTAAGAGTAATTTTGGCGGGTTACAGACGTCCTAAGGATGTCCCATTTTGAAAAAGGGGCGTCTCTTTCAGACGTCCCTTACCCTGTTACGGACAGAGTCAGTAACAAATGGCGGCGGCCGTTCCACATGGCCGCCACCATTTTGATGTAACGGACGCTCTGCGTTCGCACGTGGAGCCCTGGAAGTGACGCCACGAGTGCGCGACTATTGCCTCGCGACGTCTTTTCTGGGGCCCAGGAAGGAGCGCGATTTCTGCGCTCCTTCCTCGGAGCGTCGGGGACCTGCGCGGTTTGGCTGCTGCGGCTCCCGGATGCTGCAACCGGTGGCGGTGGGAGATCGCCGCATTTCGGCGGTCTATAACCCACCATTGTTTCAATTCAAATATTGGTCCAAGAAGTATGAATTAATTCAGGAAGTATAAATTCATCAAGTTATAAACCTGACAAATTTCATCCCACAAAATTCAATGTACTCTCAAGTAAGTATGTTTAACCTTTGTCTGGATCCCTCCCAAATTATACAGTGCGCCCTTGCCTTACGTGGGGGATCTATTCCAGACCCCCCCCTACATAAGGCAAATTCTGCGTATGTTTGATCCCCATTGAAAACAATGGGACTTGTGCACGCGGCATGGCACACCATTTCCTCTTCCGTCTTGTGGTTTTCAGCATTAACTGAAAGCCGCGTATGCTGCAGGCGCACTATAATTCCAAGATAATAGTTAACCTTATATTTCTGGTTGTATCATAAACAGAAAACTCTATTTTGGTATCACTAGCATCCAAATATTCAAAACCCAAGAGTAAATTTCTATTCTCCTAATCAGCTTTTATATATCTGTTACACAAAATGTTTCCTTTATTTGTCTTCTGATTTTAACATTTTAGCTTACACTTGGGCCATGTTTTCAAATCTTTTCTTGGCAAACATAAGGTAAAGGTACTTTAAAAAAGAGAAAGAAATTTGATAGTCTCACTCAATTACATAACTCCAGGAATTGAGGCTTAAGGAACAGCATTAAGCACCATGGGACTCAGGTTAAAATGCACACTCTGGCAAACACTCCTTTTTCTTGGCAAATCACTTCAAAGGGTTTCAGCTCTACCTGTGGCTACCATGGGCCTGCCTTTGAACAACTGTACTGCCAAGTTTCATAACAACACCATTCACAGAAAAACTCAGGACTAAACTGAAAAGGAGTATGATGGAACCTCAGTGACCTCGTGCAGAGCAGAAAATGGACTGTCAACACAGGTTAGGATACATGCATATGAGATCCCAGGCTTGTGACTTTTAGTAAACAGGTGTCATAGCAACCCAGTCAAAAGGTTTTAACTGTTTCATATGGCAATAATACATCTGTTTTATTTGAGAGTGACCACTTGTTCTGAGATTTGCTTAACTGCTTATTTGTCATTCAGGGAACTAGAACTGTGAGTCTCTTAAAATATTCCTGTTATTACACTGCATCACTAGTAAGTGACTCGGTAAATGTCACTTTATGAAACATAAATGTTTATCATGAAAGGAAGGTTAAATATTTTTTGACAAACATGAGGTCTTTTTTGACATGTGTTGAACTGCCTAACCCCCCCCCCCCATGTAAGCCTAGAAGTTCTAAACCCTAACCAAGTATACTCTCCAATATTTTACCAATTAAAATCAGGATATGTGAGGTCAAACAACATCAGATGGCAAAATGCTTAGCCAACAACATCATACTCAGGTGTACTGAAATGCACACCCAAATTGGAGAAAAAAAGACTTAGGTGGTCTAATAGACACATTCAAATATCTGAAGAACTTTCACCTGGCAGATGAAGCTTGTTTTTCACTGTTACAGAAGATACAACTTGAATTCAGAGGTGTCACTAGGTGGGTTTGGAAATGTAGATCACACCAAATGTCACCCCAGAGGAGGGTGCCACCCAGTGAGGTAGTACACACAGAGGAACTGGCACAGTTCCTGGGTGAGTGAGAAAGGGCATTGTCTCCCTTTCCTGCTCACCCAGCAGCTTCTGTGGCCCCTAAATGGATCCTCTGGTAGCTGCAGCACTGCTGCCCTCATTAGTGGTGGCTACTGGGGTATGTGTGCCTTCACAGTCCAATGCAGCTGCTTGACTCTGAAGGTCTTTGGAGGGGGGATGCATTCAGGGTCTGGCATGGCTGCTCAGAGAATAGCCACGCCAGACCATGAATGGGTGCTCCAGAGGCCACAGCACCACTCTTCTCAGCAGTGGTCTGGGTGGATAGACAGCCGGGGGGAGATGGACAACAACGAGGCAGTCCACACCAAACACACCAGGTGACACCAACCTCAGCATCTGAATTACAACAAACATTCTAACTAAATATCAGGACGAAGTTCCAGATGGTAAGAGCTATTCAACAGTGGAACAGACTAGCTAAAAGTGTGGTAAGCTCTCTTAGGTTGGTCATTTTAAAGAGGTTTGATGGCCATTTGGCAGGGATACTTAGCTATGGATTCCTGCATTCTCTCAGGTAAGATGGCTCTTTAGGGACTTTTCCAACTCTGCAATTCCAAGATTTTATTATTCATGATCTGTATACATTTAGTACACGAGTCAAGTATTGGAAGGCATTCAGGAGGATTTAAAGTGGCTTTTAGTGAGGTCTTCTGTATCTCTGCTCAATATTTTGTACACATTTAGACCACCTTCCTCTGTTCCTTTATCTGTCTCAGTTTCTGTGTCAGTACATATTTGAAAAATACCTTTGTAATAGACTTTTTGCCAAAATTCTTTGTTTATCTCAGAAGTAGATTATGAAAACTGTTTCCTCACAAGACTATGAAGGGGTGTTGGGAAATATAAAATATTGAATATAAAATATAAAATTCTGAAACAGAGACAACACAGAGGCCTGAAAGGTAGCAATATAAAGAAGCTATTAAAAGGCAATTGCAACAGAAAATATTTAAAATATCTGTCATTTGTTTTAAATGGGGAAGACCAATATTAATCATAATAGCAAATCTTGGAATCAGTTAAGCATTCTGATTTTATATATTTGCCAAAAGTATTTGGCTAAGATTACAGTTGACTATCTCCACAATAAATATCAATGCTGTTATTGAATTAGGATTGTGATTTTATATATACATTATATGTTATTTTTATTACTTATAGTTCTGACTTATAGTCTTGATAATAAACTTGATAGCTTCTCATTTCAAGACTTTGGTTGTTTCAAATTATGTGTGTATCTTTCTAAGTGTATGTTTTATGGTTTATACAATGCCTTGGGTTCCTGGTGATATGGACAGGTGGTTTATATCTGTTATTGAAACAAATAAAACACACTAATTTAATGAGTGAGAGGGAAGAAAGATGGCTAAACAGACAGGCCAATCACTAATACACTGTGCCACCCAATGCCTACTCAGAGTTCACGCTGGGTTATGTTTGGGTATTATTATCTAGCATATTCTGAACACCACTCCCAGTACATAACAAACATCATGGGAAGTATCTTCATCATGTGCTTTCTGAAAAGCTGCCTAAGCCAGGGCAGGGCTGTTCTTATAGACTAAAGATTTTCATACTGAATACTGAAGATTTTCCAGGTTGTATAGGATAACCTGCAGGATAGCAGAGCTCAGGGGAAATTTCATGCACAGAGATGTATGTGGAAACTATTTCCTGTCTTTGTTGCCTACATGAAAACATAAATGGTGGGATCTGAGAAAACTTGTACGTTGTCTTGAGGTGTTGCTGCAGGTTTGACTTTAAAGCTGTTTTCTACAGCTAGCTGCAGGCTTGGTTCCATAGCTGTTTTCATACAAATAATGAACAAACACAGGTCATATTTCCAACGTATATTTGAAAAAAGATGTATGGACAGAATAAACCAATTGTACTGTACTGAACTTGTCATTTGTCTTCTTGGAGTATGATGCAATAGCGCTTCAACACCATCGTTATACAAAACTTGTAGAAGTTACTTTTTTGAACAATAACTCAGAACCTTTAAAGGGTTTTGGCAGCTGTAGCACAAAAAAGTAACATTTATGAGCTCTGCAACTTTATTGGCAACCATGCTGGTTCTACTAGTCACAGCTGTACCAGTACCTGACATCCCTGACCAGTTGTCAGGGCTTCTGTAGGTCCCACCATTGACCCCTGTATTGGCCCCCTTTGGAAAAACGAAACCAGTTTCAGCCTTGTGCTCTGAACAGCAACATTGGCATCAAGTGGCTGTATCAATTTCATACAATGATTTTGATGGAGCATAATTTCAGGGCATTATAGGAAATTAAAATAATAGTTAAGTGCAGCCATGGGGTGAAGATTCATTTGCTGTTCAGAGTAGGGCTGCTTGTCGCTTCCAAAGGGCCCACCAGGAGAGGAAGAGGCTTACCAGAATTCCCACTGCCCAGGATCCCTCAAAAACAGACCCAGTCTATCTGGACCACAATTTATCCATATTACATAAATACTGAGTGACATAAATGACTGTGAAGCAAACTTTGTATGCAGTCTCAAAATCAAGTATCAAAAATAAACTAGAGAAATTCAGCAATTCAGCTTTGCAGCAATGTAGAGGAAGGATCTTGGAAACAGGAGTGTCTGAAGAATTTGAATTCTCTTCTTCTTCCACCTACAAGAAGCTATAAACATGTTCTTCATAGCCTGACTTAGGACCTTATGAGACTAGCAAAATCCCATTCAGAAAGGGGATTTAAACTAGATTAAAAATTTTAAAAACTCACAAATGTGGGAAGTTTATCACACAACAGTCCCACAAATGTGAAATAATGCTAAAATAAACTGAAGGTAAAATGGAGAAAAATGGCAGCTTTTTACTTTCAGAACTTCCCCAAAGTTAAAAGCTGCTGTTTTTCTCCGTTTTACCTTCGCTTTATTTTACCGTTATTTCACGTTTGCAGGAATGTCGTGTGATAAACTTCCCATGTTTGAGGGTTTTTTCTTAATTTAAATTAGTTTAAATCCCCTTTCTGAATGGGATTTCGCTAGTGTGATAAGGTCCTTAGAAAGTTTAGACATGATTTCTGTCTAGTTGCTTTCAGTTCTCTTTTATGATTGTCATAAAGGACAGACTGTTATTTTTAATCTTTGGGATTAAAAGTGCACATAACTTTCTCTGCCTCATCAAAGTCCAGCTATGGATTCTCAAATTACATATATCTGTTTTGTTAGATAATTCATATTAATAGGACTTGGATAAGCAAATCATATCAAGTGGCATCCCTGCCCGCTTCTGATTTTTAACAAAATGAATGATAAAGCTTCATTAAGAACTTTCAAGGTTTAAATGATGGGTGTTGTGTTGCCATTTACAGGAAGTTCTGTATTTCAACCAATGGATTATGTTGCTATTCTGATCAGAGGATAATTTCATTCAATGCTACACTTCAATTCAACCTTTAATAAAAATATTTTAGTACTTAGTTGAAAGCAAAGGATGATGTGTGCATCTCTTGTTCAAGAGACCAGCCTAATGCAATTATATATTTCCAACAGTTTTTCGATGCGGTTCACCAGAACTTGGAATGTGTATTTAAATGGTCCCAAAGGAAAGAGTGAAATTTTCATGATACATTAATTCCACTTTGGGAGGGAGAGGGTGCTGAAATATCTGAAGGGGAAGAAATGAACTGGTGTTTGTGTATGGGGCAAGATAATTTCTTCAAAGAAAAAAAAACCCTACATGTGTATTTGTGTGGAATATTAATAATTCAAAATTTAAAAAACCGCAGTGTGAAGTAGAACAGTCCAGAAGCAGCTTTATCTCATGTTTGGTTATTAGGCTAGGCCCCTGACAGAGAAATCTAAGGTAGAAAGTAAGGTTTTGCAAAGGTTGTGGTATCCTAATGTACCATCTGACCTATTAGGTGCTGGACCTCTGAGTAAAGATAATCATAAGCGAGCAGCCAAATCCCACAAAAACACATCTTATTATTTTTCTGTGGAAATCACACCTGGATCTTATAGGTCTGTTTTCAGAACTATAGACATGACGCTTTCTAAAATTAACCATATGCCAAGGCTGACCTTTCTCCCTATGCATATGTGACAAATGACAAACAGGGCAGAAAAACAAAAGTGAGAGGCAAAGAAAACTTTACAAAGAAAAAAGAAAACATAGCTGAAAGCTCAATGTGGAAACATTCTTTTACATACATTTCTGAGAAATGTATGTTTTACTGTTTTCTTTTCCTTACAATAAAAAGGCACAGATGGATATACACTGTACAGATTTTAATTTTGCTTGAGCCTTAGTAAAATGTTGGGGCTCTGTTAATTTTTTTCTTTTCTTTGTATGATATTACTGGGTTCTTTTAGCTTGAAACAAGAGAATTATATATTCCATTTTGATTAGTTTCCCTAGACCATTAACCTAGACAGGCTTAATATAGTGAAATCAAAGTTCTCCAGTACCTAATTAGATACAGGTGAAAACATGGTGCATTACAGGAACGTAGAGGAAACCATTTTGGGGTGGCCTACAAAGAGAAGGCACATGTATATACTTGCATAAAGAGGTGTTTACATTAGAAGTTCCACGACCAGTAAAAATATTAGAGCTAACTTAATTTGGAGCTGAAGGAGTCAAACTCTAAACTTGCAGACCAAGACCAAGACCTTTAAAGTTAGATTGGCAAGATGGTTTCCATAAGCAAATTTGTCACTCCATTCCAAATGATCTTCATTATGGCCTGTACATAATGATTTTATTGCATTAAGCATCAGATTAAGCAACTAGAAGACAAATAGGTAAGAGTTCTGAATACAGTTCTCCAGGACCATGATCAAGCCACCACAGAAAACTTTCTACAGCTACAGTGATATCCATATTACAAATACAGTGCACCCTCCCTTTACGCAGGGATCCGTTCCGGATCCCTCCACGTAAGGGGAAATCAGCATATGCTGAAGCCCCATAGGAACTAATGGGGCTTGCGCCCGTGGTGCATGGTGGTGCAGCGCCATGCACGCACCATGGTTCTTCCAGGGCACCCCATTAGTTCTTCCAGGGTGCGTGGCGGGCTCTTCCGGTGAGGCTTTCAGTACATGCTGAAAGCTGCGTATGGCGCGCCCACATAAAACACGGGCGCGCTATATAAACAGGCACTTAACTCTCCTACTGAAGTCAGAGAGACTTGACTTCTGGCTAGTTCATGACTGTACTGTAACCCTCTTTACATGTTAGTCATCTTGTGCAAGTGGGATCACACTCCTGACCTAGTGTAGAGATGATTACATGTTGTATGGCCACCTACAAGGAAGAAAACTACAAATGAGCAGCTGCTCACACAAAAGTTTATTATCGGCAGACAAATGCACAAATGTGAACATTTTTTTAGGCATAGCCAGGCAGCGTATCTCTCCCAGCAGTTTCATGTAGATGTTAAACAGCACAGGGAACAACACAGGACCCTATGGGACCTGACAGGGTCAGGGTGTCTAACTGGAGTCCTCCAGCACCATCTTCTGAGTTCCCCCCACCAAGAAAAACCAGAACCACTGCATAACAGTGCCCCTAAGTCCCATTCCTGAGATGAGGCCCAGAAAAATACCATGGTTAATGGTACAAAAGCTGCCAAGAAGTGCAGTAGAACCAATAGGGCCACACTCCCCACTGTCCAGGTCCCTGTGAAGGTCATCCACCAAGGTGATCAAAGCTGTCTCCATCCCATAACTAGAGTTGAGGGCATATGGATAATCCATCTCATCCAGAAACCCCTGGTGCTGGGAGGCCACCACACACTCTAGAAGCTTACCCAAGAATGGAATATTAGAGAGTGACTGATAATTATTCAGAATGGAGGGATCCAAGGGGGGCTTTTTAGTAACCGTTTCAACATAGCCTCCTTTCAGCAAGATGATAACCTCCCTGGTTGCAGTAAGGCATTCACCAATCCCCTTACCTGATGGGCCAGTCCCCCTCCAGCAGGGCAAGGGTCCAGCACACATGTGGTGGCTCTCGTCTCTCCAAGGATCCTGTCCACATCCTCAGGTTACACAAATGGAGACATATCGAATCATACAGAACAAGCAGGCATCAGGATTACATCCATACATTCATGCCTTATGGCCCTTCATCTTTATTACTATTTATAAGTTTGACAGTATATATTTTTCTTATATCAACATGTATTTAACATGTTTAGATCTTTTTAATATTTGTGTCTTTAAAAAAGTTTGATCACGTATCCCTTTCTTTTGTTGTATTTTTGGTGCTCAGAAAGACCAAGGTTTTTTTTTGGGGGGGGGGAGGGGAGGGTGACACAACACCATCACTATAATGGTAGACATTCCCATTCCTGAAGGGAGAGAATGTCTTTGTGCCCTAAAGCCTCTCAGCATGTACAGAGTGTATTTTCTTCAACTTGTTAAACTCTAGCAATTCTCAGAACATCTTGGATTAATGGGGGAAAGGTTTCCACCACTTCAGCATTTTGCAGTTACAGACAGACAGACCTGAGCTCAAACCTCATTCCTGCTCTACTCTCAACTTAAACATGCATTTGTTAAGTGTTGCAGTGAGTCTGGGTAGGCATGAAATAGCTGCCGTAGCAAATTCGTATCCAGCCTGTAACTGTAAGTAGCTCCTAAAGCCCTTCCGTTGCTAGATTGTTAGAATACAGAAACAATGCCACTGTTGAGACATATGTTATCAGTTTCTGCCTCAGACGTTTTCCTTTTCTGTTTCTTTCTTTCTTTTTCTTTTAAGAGCAGGAAGCCTCAATAGATGTGGCTGGATGATTTACTTCTTAGAACATAAATATACACCACTTGATTTAATTCTTCGAATGTTGATACGCACCACTACCGGTGTTCTCGGAGTTCAGAGTATTTCACTGAACAAATAATAATAATATAACACAAGACACATTTTCCTTGGAAATGCTTGAGTTTATAGTCATTAGTGCATTTTCCTTAGGAAATGCATCTAACAGAGATCAAGAGACAGTCAGATATACATACATTTACTGATCTGGGTTGCACACAATATACCCCAGAGCACTCTAATTTATTTTAATACGATAGAACTCCTCTAAAGTAAATAGGTTGTGGTTTGCATTTTAGGGCACAGAACCATGAAGAACAGAGGGGAAGGACACCAACATGTTTCTAAAACTCCTAACCCACTCCCTAGTCCTTGGTAGGGGATTTTCAAGCGACCCTCGAACTTACAAAAACATGAGCAGAGCAGCCAATACTTTTTTAAAAAACACTTCAATGGATCAGCTTGTGAAACCATTTAGCCTCCAACTATTTTATATGGAACAGCTGTAAAAGAACCCAACCTCCCACTATTTTGGAGGAGTCTAAAAGTGGATTCCAAATGGTCAAAGGAAGTGTGCATGTTAAAGGATCCAGGACACTAGATTAAGATGAAAAAATAAAGTTGGATTTATGAAAAGAAACCTATTTAGAATTCAATGGAAAGAGAACAACTCTAATTGTATCATGGGGGCTGGAGATAAAAACAGAAAGCACCAAATTTATTAAGTATTTCTACTGTTGATGGAAGTTTTAAATCCTCTGGATGTTAATGTGCCATCTTCTTTGGGTGTCAAGGTGTCCCTGATCGCCTCCTTCTATTTAAATAATGTTTACTAGGCTAGTTGTAAGAGTCACAGACATGCTTCAAGAAGGAAGGTCTGCCTTCCAAGCAAAGAGCCCTGTAGACACAATCCTCTCTGTCTGGTTAGCAGAAACTGATCTACTTCACTGTAGCCAAACCTGATTGGTTAATGTCAAATGAGGGCTTGGCCACCTTTTCTGCCTATGAGAATACTCCTGTTGAGGTCAACCCCGGGAATTTCAAAGAGACTGTCTTCACTTAGAGAGGTTCTAATCTAACTGGATATGAAGTAATCACTGGCTGAGTGCCATGCCTCTCCTTGACTCTTTATTCTGTGAGAACAGTAGTTGACCCCAGAAAGAAAGAAAGAAAGAAAGGATGGACAAAGGATAATATTCTGCTGTAATGCAAGTTTGAGATCTTCTTGACCAAATAACATCTTTGGTAAGGTAAGTGGAAAGCTTGTGCATTTTGCCATTCATGCCATTATCTGACATTTTCTTCCTCCTTTAAAAAAACTTGTAATACTCTGTAAAATCCTGCTTTCTAGAATTTTCCCTGTTCTTGGGAGTTCTCCCCCCTCCATATTCTGTTCTCCAATAATACTTTGTTAGATGCTGCCAAGGTCGTCCCACCCCATTCAGTATTGGTGCTCTTCATTATTCTACGATGAATTGATGCAGGTGCCGCTGGAACTGGGAAAATATTGAATGGTAGGAATTAAGAAGTTTGCATAGGTTTGGGGCTCTAGAAAAGCCAAAAAATAAAATAAAATAAAAATAAAAAAATTGGCTACTATACATGCTCACACATACTTTGAGGTGTAAAATTTAATGTTTTTTAAAAGTTGAAACAACTTTAAACTCTTTTGCTTATTTGCAAAAAAGTACTCCTGTAAGAAAAAAAAGGTGTATGTAATATATATCAGAGAGCATTGTAAGCAAATATTCCAAAAGCATGTTTAACCACAGGAACTGAATGGGGAAAGGAGCCATTTTTAATGGACAAATTAAAAGAAAACTAATAATACAAGGATATCAGTTTTCTCTAATGATATGTTTTTGTGGGGGAGAGAATAATAATGCTGGTGCTCTAAACTCGAACCTGAGACCATACATCCCATGCCATTATGTCATATGAGCAAATGTCATGGTGGAAGCCAAAAGCCAGCACCATGAAATTTCAGATGACTATGAGTGCCTGCCATTGGGCTGGAGACAAACAGGAAACCTATGTAAAATATAATTAATGGTTGTTGGTTGTTTTTAATAGAGAGAGACTGTGTGCTACTTGCATTACAATTTCCTTATACCAGGCCTACACAATGCGTGTCCTGCCATGCCTAATGTAGTCTATTATTCATATGTTGTCTGTCGACTGATAGCCAACACTTTAGTTTTGTAATTCCAAATCCCCCCTAAAAGAGCAAGCAGAGAAAAGATATTAAGCTTCTGTAGAGCCACCACGAGAACCAATGTGGTGCAGTGGTTTGAGCATTTGACTATGACTCTGGAGACCAGGGTTCGAATCCCCACTTGGCCATGGAAACCCAGTGGGTGACCATAGGGGAGTCATGCACTCTCTGCCTCAGAGAATGGCAATGGCAAACCCCTATGAAGAAATTTGCCAAGAAAACTTCATGTTAGGTTCACCATAGAGTTGCCATTAAGTTGGAAATGACTTGAAGGTACACAAAAACAACAACACAATACCATGTGGTACTGTGGATCACAAGTGGTACAGGCTCATCCTACTCAGAAAACAGGAGAGGGACTGGTTGAGTAGTGAACATGTCAGGCAAACATGAATGACAGAGTGGCATTTTGAAGAAGCAAACAGCTGCATTGAGAGCAAAACAGTTACAATGAACAGAGAAATGGATTTGAGATTGTGAGCCCTGAGATGGCTTAATGTCTATTACTGGCCAAAGGTAAAGCTGCTATTTTTATTGGGTAAGACAGAGAGATCTTTCTTGAGAGATTACATATCACACTGCCTTGTGCTGCTTTTCAGTTTTCCCTCTGCAAACAGTAGGAACAAGTAGAGAACCATGCAAATATAGTTTCATCCCCAAATGATAAACGAAGCTCAAAAATAACGAAGAGCCTAAATAAATCATTCCTGACAATTCACTGTCTGCATTCATTGTAACTCCTCCCTTGCACACAAACTCAAATGGTGAATTAACCTATTACAGACTACTGACCTTTTAAATATTCTTACAATTTAAGGTTTGGCAGCCCTACATCCAAACATCTTTCAGCTTAAGGTTAAATTTGTCAGATCTGAATCTACTCTTTGTAATTCTGTACTGCTGCCATGGGACTAATGCATCACGCTATGGCAATTCATCCATATACATGCACATTAGATAAAGAATTTTCCTCACCAGAAACAAACAAAAATATTCTGGCACTACAGATCTGTTTCTTTTAAATGTCAAAACACTTAAGCATAACAACATACACACCCTTTTCTTTCCTAACTTCTTACCTAGACTTTAACTTCCAAAAGAGTCGTTTAATTTTAGCAACAACTGATTTGGTAGCATAAAACAAAGTCTACTGATTTCTGTCTTAGTAAAATGACATATATTTGTGAAGATGAATAAGGGATTTTTTAAAAAAAGTATTTCACTTGCTCTGTGGATTCAAATCAGTCAGTTTATTTTTCCAAGCAAATGGTGTATGAGCACAAGTAAAATTCTTGTGTAATATCCCTGCAAAGCACAATGTGATGTGCAGCTCATTTCTGCTATGAACAGACAACTAAATGACCCACTTACTGGATATAGAACAAGGCAATAGCAGGTATACAGATTTTTGCTGACTTAATAAATGAAGGGGATTTATTATATTTTATTTTGCACCATAAACACATGGCGTTCATGCTCCCAAGCGAAAAGCTTGTCTGAGGGCCCCATTTACGGACCCAGAAAGACAAGTTAATCCCTTATCCTTGCTGCCAGTTTTAGCCACGCTTGCGTTTTTCTTGGCATGTGCTCAAATGTAGTGTTGGTGTCATGTGCTTAAATGTTGCTTCAGTCAATATAATTTCTGTCCAGGTCACCTGCAGTGTGAATTGAGGGACTGTTTGGCCTTATTACCACCAAACAGTTATTTTAAACCGAAATCCTCACAGCTGACAAGCTGGCAGAAAAAAAGGCCTTTGGCTTAGATATACAGCAGGAAGAGAACATATTCTTAGAAAAGCATCCTTTTCTGTAACTGATAAACCACAACAGTTCCTGCATTCAGATTACTGTGCACATTAAACCAAAAGAATTGGGTTTGTATATTGTGAAGGGTCTGAAATCACACTCCCCCATCTTCTCTTCCAGTCTCAGTCTCCAAAAGGACATTAAGAAGACTTATGTCCAGAATTAAACTCTTAAGCCCCCATCCTCTTCCTGAGGCATTAATTATTCCAATAATGTGCAATTTAAGTCCTTTAAAGCCTCTGTCATTTGTCATCACAATCATTATGGTTTGCTTAACAGAAATACTATGAAGCTCAACTGCAGCACCAAAGGGAGAGATATTCTCTGTGCAGAATGATCTACAGCAAGATTTAGATGCCTGCTGGCACTCCAGGGGAGCAACAGGAATATCATGCAAACACAGGATTTCTCTCATTTGTTGCAAAGCTAGGGCTTCATGGGGATATATGCACCCATCTGGCACTAGAAAGAAATGGCACTAGATTACGTAGGAGATGTGTGCTGTGTTAAGGGCTTGTGTGTGTATATATCTGCCTATGTGTACCTAATTGTGTAATTTAAAGTTCAAGACTTCACTATAGCCCTTATTTTAACAGTAATGGCTGAAAATTGGCTCAGTTTTGATGCTATAGATAAGTTATTTTGGTGTTCTATATCCAGTAGTCATTTCAATATTTCTTTGGCTTTGTTCATAGCTAATTTTAATAGCTGTCGAAGGAAAAACTAATTATATTTAACCTCTGATTAACAGTTTTCAGCCAAGTTTAGTGAGTGAAGTAAGCAGTGGGTTCTCAGATAGACCTGCATTGGGACCTTAATTTATGTATATATTATCTGAAGTTAGGGATATAGTAGCTAGCTCTGCAGAGGATGTAAAATGATGGTGAACAGCTAAGTAGTCCGCAAAGTTTGTGAAAACCATCTCTTCAAAATGGATGAATAAGCAGTTACAGGCAAGTAACTCCAATCTATATGCAAACTGTGGTTAAAAGAATCTATGTGGGAAATATCAGGTTTAGTTCCTGGCATTTCCTCTTAAAATGGATCAGTAATACCTGATGTGAGAAACTATGTCTCCCTGAGACAAGAGAGCTGTTGTCAGCTCCTCTTCATCTTGGAGAGAAGTGACCAGTGGGGTGCCACAGGGTTCTGTCCTGGGCCCAGTCCTATTCAACCTCTTTATAAATCACTTGGATGAAGGAATAGAGGGCATGCTTATAAAATCTGCAGGTGACACCAAATTAGAGGTAGTAGCTAATATCCCAGAGGACAGGATCAAAATTCAAAACGATCTTAATAGATTAGAAAGCTTGGCAAAAATTAAACAAAATGAATTGTAACATGGAGAAATGTAAGGTACTACACTTAGGGAGAAAAATATAATGCACAAATATAAGATGGGGGACGCCTAGCTTGACAATAGTACATATGAAAGGGATCTAGGAGTCTTGGTAGATCACAGGCTGAACATGAATCAACAATGTGGTGCTGCAGTTAAAAAGGGCAATGCAATTCTAGGCTTCATCAATAGGAGTGTAGTGTCTAGATCAAGGGAAGTAATAGTACCACTGTAATCTGCTTTGGTCAGACTTTACCTGGAATATTGTGAACAACAGTTCAAGAAGAATGTGGACAAGCTGAAGCGTGTCTATAGGAGGGTGACCAAAATGATGAAGGGTCTAGAAACCATGCACTATGAGGAGTGATTTAGGGAGCTGAGAATGTTTAGTCTGGAGAAGATTAACATGTGATATGATAGCCCTGTTTAAATAATTGAATGGGATATCATATTGAGGAGGGAGCTAGCTTGTTTTCTGCTGCCCCAGAGATTAGGACAAAGAACAGTGGATGCAAACTACAGGAAAAGAGATTCCACCTCAACATTAAGAAGAATGTCCTGACAGTAAGAGCTTTTGAATAGTGGAACACACTCCCTCAGAGTGTTGTGGTGTCTCCTTCTTTGGAGGTTTTTAAACAGAGACTGGATTTCCATCTGTTGGGGTGTGTGTGCTTTGATTGTATATTCCTGCATGGCAGGGGGTTGGACTGGGTGACCTTTGGGCTATCTTCCAGCTCTATGATTCTATGATCCTAACCTGTTTGACGAGAAGCACCACTATAGATTGCTAGGCATATCCATTCAGTCTTGCAAGCTCCAAATTGTGCAGCTTGTTCTCAGCAATTTGTTCTCTTCAGTTTATTTTAGTTTTGATCAATGTATACACAGCTTTTCCCAAAAACTCTGAGACAACTTTTGCGAACCAAGTAAAGCTCATAATGCTTCCTGTAAAGCAGCTCAATAGTCACTGAAAGGGCTCCAGCCAAAGCATGCATTGAAGATTTGATATGAAACTTCCCATAGTTTTGATCTTTTTGAGACGAAGCCTGTTTGAGATACTAGCTTTCAAACTGCCAGGGGGAGGAAGCTGGAAAGGAGGAGTAATTTCACCTCCATCCCAGTAATTTCGCTGAAGATGAACCTTTAGACAGATATAATATAGCAAATAAATAAATAGAGATGTGGCTTGGATCAGGGCTGCTGGATGTTGAAAGAAACATTCCAGCTTCTTGCAATCATTATTCATAGTCTCTTATTTGGATTAGTACTCCCCCCCCCCTTTTAAAAACTGTTCCACTTTGCACTGGAAGAATACATGCTTTAGAACTGTTCATGATGGATTCACCCCCCCCCTTTTTTTTTTTTCTGGCTTAAACAGTGAATGGCTGAGCTCCGAGTCTGAATAAACAGTGTGGGAGGTGACTGTTCTGTGAGGCCCATGTAAAGGATGCAATCATTCTTCTTACTTAGTCTGTTCAGTATTAAATCATGTGAAACTAGCCCAATTACTACATGCAACATTCATTCCACCAATGGAGGGCTAACATACCATGTATTGCTTCCAAAACGAGCAGGGAAAATACATATTCGGTAACAAATTCCCCCGGCTGCTGGTGTTTAATTGTGTATAAAGTTCATTGACTTGCTGGTTGCTGTCAGATGATCTTGCTAAAGCCTGCGAGAAACATCCCAGGAATGCAGTGATGTGGGCAGAAACAAAGTGAGTTCATGCCACAGACTGCTTTAAAAATCACCAAGCCACCCAGAGGAGGGGACTTACCAAAGAGAGAGACCTGGGATAAGCACTAGCTTAACCTCACCTCAGTGCTCCAGAAGCCATTATTATAAATCAAATTCTTTTTTTTTAAACAAACAAACACCCAAGTAGCCTTTTAGGGAATCTACAGAAAGAAATTTGGCTTGTATGTGAGCTCCAATTAAAAAGAGAGAGAGGGACCAGAAGAAAGAAGGAAAAAGGAGGCTACAAAGACTCTTTGCTCACTGGGTAACTTAGCTAGGAAGTCTCTGTTACAAATCTAATCTCAGCTATGAATTCAGCTCAATAGCCTTAAGCAAGCCAGCATTCTCTAACAATCCTTCCTCCATCTGTAATACATACAGGGATCTTGTCCAATAACTTCCTGTACCTCTGCCAATCTGTCTGCCACCATTTCTTACTGGCTTTTGCTGCTGGTAGGTATAGCTGCGATCCAGACACGTTCCCTCAAGCCTGCACTTTGGTCACTATGGAAGTGTGTATGGTGTAAAGAGGAATTCTTCCCCCACCTTAGGCCTTCATTACCATTTTAACTGTTTCTTGGAATTTCTTTTCAGGAATGTCCTGAAACCTTGCTGGTAAGAGGACTTGCTTTGCAAGCAAGAAGTTCAATGTCCAGTTCCTAGTACAGTATTTCCAGTTAAAAAACAAACAAACAGTCATGTTGCAGTTGTGATAAGAAGGACCTCTACCTGACAGGTGTGCAGAGTTGGTGCTGTAGGAATACTGTGTTTCCCCGAAAATAAGACGCAGTCTTATATTTATTTTTCTTCAAGAAGACACACTATGGCTTATTTTCAGGAGATGTCTTATTTTTATTAAGTATGGTAAAACAATCTACATTTATTCAAATATAGTAAAGTATTCTTCTTCTGGAACATCGTCATAACTCTCCAAACCCGGATTTCCATCCTGAATTTCTTGCGACTCCATTTCCTTTAGAACCATTGGTCCCAATCTTTTCACCCCTTTCCCACCTCCTTCCATTTTGCAACGGGCCTATCACCATGTTTTATTTTCAGGATATTGTGCAAATATATAAATATATAGGCCCAAAATAGATGGCGTGGAAGCATCATCCTTTGGGCCAAAACTAGGGCTGGGGAGCACGCACCAACCGCACACTCCCCAGCCCCAGTTCGTATGCACAGCGCCATTTTGAAGGCGCGCCATCCATACAAAGCGTGGGATGATGATGTTATGCACACACCACCTCCACACGGACCGGCGCGTGTGTGATGCCACTGCGATGCTGCAGGGCACTTGGGGCGCCCTTTCAGTGTCGTGGGAAGGAGCTCCAAAATGGAGCTCATTTTACACAGGCGCGGCCTCTACATGGCTGTGCCAGTGATGCAAAGGAGAAAGGGACCACACCTGTTGGGGTTTCCAGGGGCATGAAGCCCCGTGGACACCTCGTTCCAGGCCACGGAGAAGCAACATTTTGCCGCTTCTCCATAGCCTGGGAAAGTGCCGGGTTGGGGCCTCTGGGCTTGCCTTGCTGCGGACCGCCCCTTTTCTGTGGTCTGTACTGCGCCATAGTGCGCAAATGCTTAGAAGTCCTGCTAAAGCTTATTTTATGGGTATGTCTTATTTTCGGGGAAACAGGATAGTAGTATATTCCATCCGTTTCTGGAGTGCGCCTTTTAATTGACAGGAAAAACTTGTAAATGCCTCCCAGTCACATTGCTTTTCTACTACTGATTCAGGTGTGACAAATTCCTCCTGCTGCAGTTCATATGCATGGGCATGATTCTGCTCCCCGCCCCCTCTCCCCCTTGATATTCCCAAGGAGGCTACTTTTCTATTTCCCTCAGTTTTTCTTTTTTAAAAAAAAAACTTAATAAATTGAAATTGAAAATAAATAAATAAATAAATAAATAAATAACAGGCCGAAAAGCATGCTGAGAAGCATATAGGGCAGCAAGGTGAGGTTATAAAGGCCAGTGTGCAGAGTAAAGGCCAGAGTAGCGTGAATATTGTAGAATTAGTATATGTAGATTGTAAAGATTTAGATAGTATAAGAATTAGAATATAGAATGTATAAGATTTGGAATGTATGTATGCTAGTGAATGCATATATATTTAGCAAACTTAATAAAAATAAAATAAAATAAAGGCCAGGGTGCAAAAGACAAAGCCCAGGACTATAGTAGGACCATGGCACTTCTGAAGAGCGGTATGAAAATGACTGTCTCAAAACCAGTATGTTTGCATTTCCTACACTAACATGATTGTGGAGCCTTATGGGGTCATTCACACACAGTTTTTTTTGTAGCAGAACAATGTGAATAACCTCACTCACACTTTCTGGGTTATTCACACTATGGAACGTCATTGATTCACATCTCTCCAAATTTGGAGAAGGAGCCGGCAGCTGAGATGATGTGGGGATACCTACACTGTTGGACCTGGGCTCGTCTTCTGTGGTCTGGGGAGGGGGAGACACTGTTTTTCTCCTGGGAAGCCCCCAGAAGCCAGCCTGGAGCAATAGGGCCAGAGTTGACAATGTGAATGTATTCAAAACCTGTTCAAGGTATGCAGAGTTTAATCTGGGTCTATTTGCATTGTTTATTCACTCTGTCGGCAATGCAAATCTTTTTTTAAAACTTGGGGAAACATCACATATTGATTATCCTGGATTAAGTGGGTTTTTTGTCAGCCTCCTCAAACTTAATTGGGTGCATTTGGGATGTGTATGAACAACAGAGATTTAACCCGGATTCATACTGGATTATTTTCACAGTGTGAATAACTCCTTAGCAGCCTGGTGTGATAAAATCCTCAGAGTCTCCCATCAGACAGTCAAAATTCTGGGAGGTGTCATCCAAAGAAGCTGTGCTCTAACACATAGCACAAATCTAAGAATAAGAGCCCTGGCCTTCATAACCACACCATATATGACAATTTTTTTTTGGGGGGGGGGGGACTTCATTATTTAGCCATTTTACTTACATCAGGCTACCTCACCAGTGGAGGTGCTCTTTAATCAGTTCTTTTTTAAAGAAAGAAAAAAGTAGCAAAACACAGCAAGGTTAAACCATTTGGTCCCCTCTGCTGCTCTCCTTTCCAGCACAGGAATGTATGTTAAAGGAACAAAACAGTAACAGAGCACCTTCCTACCAGGAAGGCCACTGGTTCACCCATTATGCTCAGAATGGACATCGTGCTGCTATTTTTCAGTCTGGCTTTCAGGACTATCTGGCAAAGACTAACACACAGTCTGAGTGATCATTTGGATAAAGACACAAGTTAGTCCCTTTGCTGCTCATTTTGATAGTTCATTTTGGTGATCAGAGTAGACTTGGATTATAACTTCAACCATCTGGAATATAATCTTCTTCACAGACAGATAAAACCTGATCATTGCCATATTAAATTCTAAATTCTGGTATATCTCAGTATTAAATTATAAAACCTTGTCTCAAAAGAATATCCGTTTTTTAAAAACCTAGAATATTAAACAGTATCAGGGAAAAATGTGCTCTAGTTTCTTTTCTTTCTTTTTTTAAACCTGATCTACTTAGGGCAGACTACAATCATGTCCTTAATCCTCTTTCTGCAATAATTTTTAGCATATTACATTGTACAAACACTGCTGAAAATTCATTTTGCTTTATATTTCCCCCTGCTACAACTATTGGGCTTGTAATGGACATATGGAACAAGAAGGACTGAAAATAAAGTCTGTAAACTGCTCTTTTCTTCTTCTCCCACCCCTCAGTTCAATAGCCCTAAAAAATCAATCAGTTCCAAAGCCCTTCCACAGCTGGATTCACACTAGAAAACTATGTACGGAGTTCCAAAAGCTTGCAAAGCTTGCAAAACCCAACAAGTAAACAGTTATCTTAAAATAAAAAAAGTTGCCAGATAGAAGACTTCTTACCAGTATACTTTTTGATATGCAAAATTAAAACATGGAAATATTTATGCAACATAAACCTCAATTTTAAACACAGCAAGAAGTTACCATTGTAATAATTATATGGAAATATGTACCATTGATGTAAGTGAAACATATTTTCCACATGTGTCTGATGAAGAAGGCAGTTGCATATGAGTGCTTTAACAATAATAAACCAACAAGGTCATAATAGAAAGTTAGACATACTGAAATTGATGGGCTTTGGCATTATGTCTGTCTTTATGGAACCATGAATTCAATCACAGGCATACTTTTTTTTACTTCATTTCTACATGGAATTTTAGAATTGTATTACTTAAACTAACATTTCTACATGTATTCTAAGTCTCTAGTTTACTCTTTTTTAATAATTATATGTTCCCATTCCCCACCCTAGGAATAATTTTTCATTCTTTTTACAGTCTGTTAGTCTTCTATAAGCATGCACAGTTTGAGGGAACATGGATTTCCCAGAAATAGCTGTTCATTGGACTACTATGGAAAATCTTTTTAAATGGCTGTGTTATTCACATGGCTTCCTAGCCAATGTCTGCAGTCAGGCCAGATTAACAAGAAATCATAATACGGGAGAAATAATGTTCTGGGAATTCACACTTAAGACAAAAAAAAAAAAGGGGGGGGCTACCTGAAAAAAATTTCACCATAGATGTATGTAACACAATGTAACAAGTTAAAGCAATACAAATTAACGAAGTAGATGTATTTCTGGGCATTACACTCATCCCTTCACATTTGTTGGGGTTAGGGGCACAGGACCACCGTGAATGTGAAAAAAATTCAAATGTGTAACAAAAACACTATGAGGCAAAACAGACTGTCCCAAATGGGAGGCTTGAAGCCAACCCTGAGAGAGCTGGGTTGGGGGCACAGCAACCGCACACTGTGGCCCCAATCTGCCTTTTTGCTGGCCCAAAAAGAAGTGGCAAAATGCTGCTCCTTTCTGTGTCAGCCAAAAGCCAGCTTTCCCCTTCCTGCTGCAGATTTATGGTGTCCATGCGGCATGTAAATTCTGCGCTGCTGGAGCACCATGAAGCTGCCCCATGCGTAGGCAGCCCAGTGGCTTTTGGGCAGCTTTGAGATGTATGCCACACCCCCAAGCCACCGGGAAGCCAGGGTTTTGAGCTGGTCTGTTTCAGCTCTATGTTTTAACCTGAGAACACCTCTTTAGGAATCTCTAGGTCCTCCAGTGCAACTCTGTGGTCAACATCTGTCAGACATTGACCATCAAATTGTGCTGTAGGAGCTACAAATGTCTAGTGGAGCGGTCTCTCTAAGAATCTCTAGATTCTTCAGTGTGATGTTTGGTTAAAGTTGACCACAGAGTTGTGCTGCAGGACCTAGATATTCCTAGAGAGAACATATTAATAAAATCCATGAATAATCAAATCTGCAAAACTCAAAGCCGCAAATGTGGAGGGATAAGAGTACTTCTTTTAACATAAAATTTGGTACCAGAGGCAGAAACAACATGGAAAGAATAAGGAAAGATTTTGTTGTTGTTTGTTGTGTGCCTTCCAAGTCATTTCTGATTTATAGCACTCTTACAGGTTCAGCTCAGTTAAAAAAGCCTTTGATAATGAAGTCACATTTCTGGTCCGGATGTGTTCCAATAAAAAAAAACATAATATTAATTAAATATAGTTTATCCTAGCCAGATATAATGACAAACCATAGTCATGGTATACTAATGGCCCATATAAAAAGACAGTTAGATCTCCCTCTGGTATGTGTTTGGTATGGTTCAGTTCAATCTGGCATGGCTCTGGTTTTATTGATTCTCTTTATGTAGATTGCAGCATGTGGTAATCTGCATAAGCTGTTGTGCTCTGCTTTGCTCCTATGCTTCCATGTGTTGTTTTTATTAATAATGAAAAATTTTGTTTTGTTAAGATCTACGGCTCATGAATTATATACAAGACTTTCACTAACACCAAGGCAAATGGATATGTCTAACACTTTACAAATGAATCTTCAAAGCTACCTTCATTGTGTAGACATGCAAGACACACACATACACACACATAAACAGCCCACGTCCACATGGAGGAAAAGAAACGTTCATGCACTGTTCAGGATGTAAAATCAATTTGTTCGCCTGTTTAGATGATGCACTGGACCAAAATGGGCAAAACACAGGTCTAATCTGTACTCTGGGATTACTCTCTGGAATAAAAAGAGTCCACATTTGCTCCAAATCTGGACAGATATGGCAGAGAATCCTCTGAGTGTGTGGTTTGCACACCAGTGCGGGGATGGGAGGAAAGAGTGTCAGAGGGTAGGCAGAACAGGTCAAGAAGACGTGCCCTAGTCCAGATGAGCCATTAATCTCTTCTCACCAGAAAACTTCAACTCCCACCACAGCACTTTCACTATTAAGTTTGTGTTCCTCCAGCACCATTCCTTTTGCAAACAAACAAATTGACTGCACAAGTGCACATTAGCACAACAAAAGGATCAGTACAGCCCAGTGATGCTCAATAGGATGGCAATTGCCCCCACAAGCTGTGGGAGAAGAGGAAAAGGGCTCAAGAGCATGCGAACAGTGTTGCTGGTTGTGTGGACAGGTTGTCCTTCCCATGGATTCAGAAGCCCTGATGGTAAGCCAGGTTTTCCCATCAGTGTAGACGCAGCCAGAGTTACCTTTTTTTACTTTTGCAATATTTTACTAGCAGCAATCCAACCTTACAGTAGTCTGGGACTGTAGTTTTAAAATATTAAAGTAACTACCTTCTTATCCTGAACGAAGGATGATGCACAATTCATACTCTGTGTGTGTGTGTGTATTTATTTAAAAAAACCAACCTATTGTTAATGTTGTGGAAACACTGTATACATTCAGAGTACATGATCCAAAGTAGTGCCATTCCCTTCAAGGACCATTTTCATAAAAACAGAGGATCTGATGGATAAAGAAAAAATAAGGATGCTTGACAAAACTTAATGTTTGCCCCCAAACACAAACCACAATTAATATGTGGGAAATGGCAACTATATTTAAGAGGGTGAGGATTAAAGAATGTATAGCTCATTGGATAAGATTTGTCTGGCTTTTTAATCCATTTTCTAATTCGGCATAAAACGAATGTGATTAACCCTACATAATCCTTAAACATGAAATGTTCCTTTCCACTTTAAAGCAATAAATTTTCTCTAGCTTGCATTACACATACATACACTTCTCAGCATCGGTGACATCTATATATAATTACAGCTTTCAAAGGGAGAAGAAACAATTAGATATTTGGAGTCATAAAGGGAGTAAAGGAGACAGCAGGGCCAGAAGACAGAATGATTAAACTGAAAGCTTTCCTCTGTATATTTGCACCAAAGATTAAAAGTGTTTAATCTTTCTGTACTGGTGCAGTGGAAAGAGTGATAAGGGAGGCCTAGACAAGACTGGAAAATCTTAGTGATTTTTTTCCTTCTCAAAGAAACTGGTCAAAAAAGTAGTATTACACTTGTTACTTTCTGATATAAACACTAGGGCCAGGGATCCACAAATGCTTGCTTGGCTTATGAGTGGGTCATTATTTGTTCTCTCTACTGGCCCTCTCCTCTCTTTTGAATCCTATGGCATTTTCAGGACAGGGAGAGAGGGACTTGGGAGAAAAGCCATTAGAATTGCTTTTCTGCAGCCCAGAAAGGACTTCTGCTGTTTCTTAGCTGCTTGAAAGATACATTGGAAGTGGGAGCACTGAGGTAATGTTGATGACAGGTGTGTTTGCCAAAAGGTTGAATATACTTGTGCCTGGCTAGCTGGTAAGTGGATCTGTGATGTTTGATTAGGACTTAAATATGGAAATGCTTTATTCTAAAGTCATTCTTTACTTTTGGGGTACATAGCTCTATTTTCTCCTTGTACCCTTAGGGGGGAAAACCATACAATATTTCAAAGAACTGTTTAAAGCCAGCGAAATAGCTTCCAGCTGACCAGAAGAAGATCTTTTTTTCCTGCCACCTGAACAGCATGCCCTGCTAAACTTCTACTATGGGGCCATTCACATTACAATTTACCCCGGTTCTGAAATCGATTCTTGCACGTGAAGTTCATATTCACCCCGAATCCCCCACAAGCGAATCAGAGGCTTGCACACCCATTCCGTGGCAAATGCCCTTTAGAGTGGGTTAAAAGAAATTGGCGCAAATAGCGTTTCTTTTGAAAAACCCCGGGTTCTGTGGAATATGAACTTGTCCCCGATCATGACCAGGGCAAATTGAGGGAGGGATTTAGGTCAGAGGGTGGGCAAAGGGCAGGGCATTCCCTACCATCATCAGAAGGGAGTTGGGAGGAGGAGGAAAGAGCCGAAAAAAAGGGGAATCTGGATGCAAAGGGGTGACTTTTGGGCTGCAGAGAGCTGTCAGAGAGAGGTGGGGGTGGAGAAAGTGATGAAGGAGGAGGAGGAGGATGAGGATGAAGAAGCTGGGGGAAAGAGTCAATGGGCATCCCTGAGGAAGGAGAGGGTCTGAAGGAAGGAGGAGGAGGAGGAAGATTTCCAGGGGGAATTGGGTTGCGGGGCCACGCTGGGGTATGTAGGGAAATCCAGCTGCAGCAGAAGCAGCCTCTTCTGTTTCTGATAATTTCCCTTTGATGTGTATTTTTTTAAAATTATTTTTGGCAAAAAATGTGCATGTTCTTGGCAATAGATAGATATATAGATATATAGATAGATAGTGAGCAGGAGAAAGGTTCAATTCAGGGCAAGTCAGGGCACTACAGCAAGGGAAGCCTCTGCTATCCAGCAGAGACCTTTTTCCTTTGGATTTTATTTTTTTTTTAAATTATTTTTGGCAAAAAAATGCGCATATTTTTTCCTTTGGAATGACTTCTACAATGAGAATGAATGGCCCCTTACAATTCGAATGTAATGTTGCAACTTGGCAAATTGATACAGCTGTTGCTACTGTCTTCGGGGTAGCCTATTTTTTCCTTTGGAATGACTGCTGCAAAGCGAATGAATGTTAGAAATTGAATGTAATGCTTCTCTTTCCAATTAGGCAAATTGGCAAATTGATACAGCTTTTGCTACTGTCTCTAAGGAATTCAGGGGTAGCCTAGGGAAAGCCCCCCCCCAAAAAATGCATCCTTTTCTGGCATTCCGAGGTGAGGAATTAATGTTGTTGTTGTTGTTGTTATTATTACCTGTCTATGAGGCATTCTGGGGTGCCAAGGGAATAGGATACAGGCTACAGAGATGGCACTAGCTTTCATTTTGGGGTTGAAAATGGGGCCAAGGGCAGATCATAACCTACAACACTGACCCAAATGCCCACAACACACACACACACACACCCCCCAGAGGTTTTTAAATTTGACAAGTGGTGCCTGGTCCTTTCAAAAAAAGGGAGGGGCAGAAAGCACACTTCTGATGCCCCTATCAGTGCTGGAAACGTCACCTATGACCATCGTGGAACTTTGATTGACAGCCAGGCACCTTCACCTTAAACCCGAATTCTCCAAGAGGGCATTCGTGTTAAAATGCCCCTGATTGGTAGTCAGCACTTGCTTCCGGAGAGATTTGGGAGGGAGCCCCCCGAATTTGACCAGTTCGTTCCAGAGCAATGGCACCAGTGTGAATGAGGCCTTCATATGTCACAAGCTTTTTGAAACTCCCTGACTGTAATCTTGTTATGAGCTGCCATATGCATTATCCTACTTGAGAGTATGTATTTTCCCTGGAAAATGATTAACCTTCCATTTTGAAGCCAAGCCCTCCCTTCAGTCCATCTGCCTTGGTCCAGGCCTCGGAGGTAGAGAGGAACTGCTGGACCTCTTACCCTTTCCCTCCACCACTCCCTTCTCCTTCTGTGTCATGTCTTTTTAGATTGTAAGCCCGAGGGCAGGGAACCGTCTAACTAAAAAGATTGCATGTACAGCACTGTGTAAATTTACAGCGCTTCATAAATAAAGTTTAATAATAATTGTTGTGGCAAGAAGAGGGAATTCAAATCAAATAAATAATACATAAAAATATGTGATATCTCTATAAGCAATACAGTTGGCCCTCCTTATCCACTGATTTTTTATACATTGATTCAAGCATCCACTGCTTGAAAATATTCAAAAAAGTATACATTTCAAGTATCAAACCTTGATTTTTCCATACTATTTTGCTATTCTATTGTATTTAATGGGACTTGAGCATACACATATTTTGTTATTCACGGGGGTTCCTGGAACCAAACCCCAGCGGATAACAAGGGTCCACTGTACAAACAAGTATCACATAGTGTAGGCATCCAACAAATAACTAGCAAGAATTTGAACTGCTAGAATTTGAGGGGATTGGGGAAGGAGCACTGGGGAGCAGACCAGCTGTTGACCTCTTCCACTGGAAATTTCCAACTCACACAGCACTTTCACTTTCAAGTTTGTGAGGTTACTCCGGTGCCATTCCTTTTACACATATGTAAACTGATTGCACAAACACACATTAGCACAATGATGCCATCAGTAGAGTGTACTGAACCAAATTGATTGCAGAAGCACATATTTGCAAGACAATGCATGTGGACAGTGCTGTCCTTATCAGCCCATTGTGGATGCCAATTGTGTGGATTCTTCATCCTTCCCCACAGATCTCCCACGGATTCCAACAATAAACCAGCTTTTTTTTCCATCCGTGCAGACACTGCCAAAGTGAATCACTGTTAAAGCAAATCACCACAACAGGGTAGTAAAGGGGGAAAAACAATAAAGTGTTTATTTCTATGTATCTTGAGTTTCTCCAACTCTCCCAAATAGTATCAGCTTTTATAGTTTTCCTATCTCTTCTTCCATCTTTTTTTCTTTTCACACAAGAATGATTCAGATGGAAAAGATAGAAAAGCTGCATAGTACATTTTGATTGGTAATGCTAGGAAGTGTCTACAGTACTTGGAAGTACATCTCGGAGGTTATAGTTTGGATCCAAAGCTGCCATGAATGGCATTCCCAGTTGGGGTGTATGTCTGTGTGACAAGTATCAAGTATCCTACTTACACTTATCCCACCCCAAAAAAAATCTGTTTGGGAAGACTTTAGCATTGAGGAGATGGGTGTTGCAGGGAGAATCTTATTTCCCCCTACTTATGAGATTCTTCATTGGATGCTTTCAAACTAGTAGACATAGTAGTCTCTTGCTGCCTAAGAAGGAGGAAGGGAAAAGAATGTAGTAGCATCTTTAAGACTAATTGGTTTTTATTTTAACATGAGCTTTTGTGGCTATAAACCCACTTCTTCAGATGCAGTACAGAGTGAATGCTTGTCCCTTCTATGAATGGACGGGGTTCTTCCATGCATGGGACAGAAACTCTAGATCCAAAGCAGTACATAAGAAAGCTGAATAGCATGCTACCACTACATTATTTCATATAGAGTCCATTTGTTATTGCAGGTTTTCAAAACACAGAGATACAAAAAAATATTCTTACTGCACTGTGCGTAGGAATGAAATAGCACACATATTTGTGGTTAACCAAAAAAAAATTGTCTGGACTTATATAATATTGTCTGGACTTTAAAATGTGTAGCTGTTGAAACATTACTTCTTTTATGCATTTCAGTAGTTTCTTACTTCTTTGTTCTTGGGTGTTCAGATATAGTCATTTATGTAAACATTTACCCACCACCCAGCATTCAAATATACTACACTGTCTAATAAATTTAATCTAAGTTGCAACATGTATTTGACCGTTTAGATTTCAACAGCCTAACCTTCCTCTTCTGTCTCACAAGAATATTCCCTTCCTTCCTCTATACCATATATAGAACAAGAAAGACTGACTTCTGCTTGGATGTATTTGAGCATCTCCACCAAGTTTTGCTCAGTAAAACACTTAAAAACATTTTCTAATGGTTAAATCCAGAAATTGGAAAATCTTTGGAATGCAAGCAACAGTTATATGACTATCATAACCAAGTGTGTGTATGTATCCATTACCTTCCCAGCATCACCACACCAATGTGCGATTGCAATTTATACATTCTTTTCTTCCCACTGGGAGAGTACTCTGCAGCCAAATACACACACACACACACACACACACACACACACACACTACACTCTTCTTCTAGGAAGTCTAGAAGCTATGGTCAAAGTGAAGAAGGTCACTGAGAGCCAGTGAAGTTGCCCAAGACAACTACTGAACTTCATAACTGAAAATGGTTACCCATGTCCTGGAACATCAATCAATGGCTCAGGTCCTCTTTCCTCATGTTCACAGAATGAGGTTTTATTACCTTCCCCTACCCCCCTGTAGCTCCCTGAACGCTCTTAGCAACTTGTTCCTGGTGACTGGAAGACCCATGGGAGTGGTATGAGATATGATGCAGGCAGCTGCATATGGAAGGACCAGTCAATGGAAATTCCCTTCATCTACTGCTCTGAATGCAGGAACAACATAGGAGCCATTCCGTACAAATAAACATCCAGAAGGAGGAGATAGAGCTGGTAAGAACATGGAAGGTTGTGTTTGGTGCCTTCTACTTTTCATTCTCTTTCATACAGTTGTTCTCCGTGGTGCCTGTGCAACCAACTATCCATCTGAACTCAAAACCTCCCTGATTATAGTGCGGTGAGAAAGAAGGCTGAGTTTCACTTCTTCTATTATCTCCAAGACCTGCAGTGGGAAAGTTACTGGACCAATGAGACCTTTGCTGTTCATATTAGCTCATGAGTGCACAAGAAACTACAAAATCCTTAAGAGGCATTTGTCATATTCTTTCCAGCACTGAAATTATTCAGATACATTGGACAGAATTCCCATCATTCCAATAAAGTATGCGGGTGATGGTACTTGTAGTCAATGCTTCTGGATGGTGTCAAGTATAGGAAGGCTGAAGAAGGGATATATAACAGCCTAAAGCAAGATTTAAGTTCAAACTCCATGGATGCAAGAGAACTCAGTCAGATTTGATCTGCACACCTTCAAATGTCATCTTCAAATAGGGACAATATCTTTGAGTATGAATAGCCTTGGGTTGGCAAGTAAGCCAATTCATACTTCGCACTGTCATTCCAGATTCTGAATTTGGTAATGTGTCCTCCTCCATTGTTTCAGTGAGGTCAACAGGCATTTCTCCCTAATATTCAAGTCCTGGCAGATTCAGAGGACTAGAAGCATTCACTGAAACCACTGCAACTCAAGCTTGTCATCAGACAGGTGCAGGGACTGAAAGACCATACAAGAGGAGGATGAGAGCCACAAGAAAACGGGAGTTAAACGCAATTTAAAGTACATTCAAATTTAAACCACACTTGCAAATTCAGTTAGTTTATCACACTAGGGACTGCCCAAGTGAAATAAAGTGAAGTTAATCCAAACACAAAGCAGAGTAAAACGGCAGATTTTTTACTTTCGAGTTGTTTCAAAAGTAAAAAGTTGCTGGTTTTCTCTGCTTTGCATTCACATTAACTTCGCATTATTTCACGTTAACTGTGACGCCGTGTGATAAACTATGAGCATTTCCAGGTTTTCTTTGGTTTAAATCTAGTTTAACTCCCGTTTTCCTACAGAATCTTGCTAGTGTGATAAATTCCAAGGTCATAATTGCTCATAATAACAGGAAAGGTGATAAAGAAGAAATTGCAAGAAATTATAATACAAGTTGTCGAATTAAAATTGTTGAGATTTGGGTGAAACTGCTGCCTTACTCTAGCCAGTTAACATAAGAAAAGCCCTTCTAAGGCTGCATCCCACTGCAGAAACAAAACAGCATGACACCTCTTTAACTTCCATGGCTCAATATTATGGAATTTTGGGAACTGTAGTTTGTTGTGACACCAAAGCTATCTGACAGAGAAAGCTATGCCACATAAAACTACAATTCCTAGAATTCCACCGCACTGAGTCATGGAAGTTAAAGTGGTGTCAAACTGGATTATTTCTATAGTGTGGATGCAATCTAAGTCACACTAAAGTCCTATCTAGTCCAACATGCTGTTTCCACTGTGGGCAACCAACTGCCTATTGGAATACTATAAATGGACAACAGTTATGTATTCCTGATCATTCAAACATAAACCACCATGTCATTTAGACACAAATAACTATGGAGATGGCACTCTTGTTCAGGTGAGCTGGGTACTATAAACCATACCAGGTAGATCATATCTCATCTAATCCATCATTTTGATTTTAACAGTGACCTTTCAGAATCTAAGAATGAATGCTGATAACCACTTCCTGTTGTTTGATGCCAATGGCCAGATTCATATTGTACTTGGACATCCACTTTAATAAAAATAGCTAGTAATTGATAGAACTAATATTTTATGTGTTGACAGAACTGATATTTTATATGTCACTAGTGAGCCCTTGGTATCTGCAGGGGTTTATTCCAGGACACACACACCCCAGTGGATACTAAAATCTGTGGATACTCAAGTCCCATTAAATACAATGGCATAGTTAAATAGTGTCATGATATAAAATGGCAAAATCAAGGTTTGATTTTTGGAATGTATATCTCTATCCCATTTGAAATATAATGTGTATTTAAGATGGTTTGAGACAGAAACAGACAATAAAAGAGAGCACAGATCAAACTTTGTAATTAGGATGCTGCCTGCAAATATCTGTGGTTTCCCATTTTCAGTGTGAAAAATCTCACAATCATTCTAGCAGATAGGTATTCTAACTGGACGGCAGAGTTGAGCATCTAATCATTGAATCTGTGGGGAAAAAGAGAAGCATAAAAACTACAGCACAATTAAGCTAGCTGCCAATAAGTGTACCCATGCCCAGTACAATAGATATTGAGATCCAGTTTGTATTGCTTAAAGAAACATGTTTTTGAATATGTAATTAGCTCACCTGAGGGTAATAACTATGTAGTAATGATCTGAATTATAAAAATTCAATGTTTGCTCATGCAGACAAATGCTAAACATTTTATAACAATATGGCAGAAATAAAGGAACACTTCTACAAACTTGCTCCAGAAGTGGAAGTAATTCATTAAAAAAATGTTTACAGTATTTTAATAACTTGCTACTATTAAATTGGATAACTCAAGACAAAATTCAGTTCATTCAATATTGCTTGATCTTGAGAATTTCTTAAAACTATGGATTAATTCCCAAGCTTGTGAATCACTGAGAAAATACAACTGAAGAGTATCACATTTCTTAGTTAATTATAATGGGCTGATAGCAGATCCACCAGCGTTGCCCACATTCTTCTATTTAATACACAACCCCGCTTCTCTTTTTGTACAGCTTTATTTCTTTGTGCCATTCCATGGCTCTCATCTTGTTAACATTCTCAAAGTGCATCTGTAATACAGGCCCAAACCACTTTTAAACTCCTTAAACAGTCTTAACCTCCCCTAAGAAACTCTGGGAATTGCAGCTTTGTGTAGCTGCTGTGAGTTCTCAACATTATCATAGGGTTGTAATTCCCAGGTTCTTCAGGTGGTGTTGGTGGGAAAATCACAACTGTTTTAAAGTCGTTTAAGTTTGTAGTGTAGAATTTCCTCAGTCCCAGTGCAGCTAAGTGTTTTTATTAATCAAGAACATGTGGGGACATTTTATTTAAACTTGAGTTCTCGTAAAAGAGGTTTAAGCGGACTATATAGCCCGAATTTGAGAACTACTGGCTGTGTCACAGAATTTCATCACTAACCATAGATTCAAATGAATTTTATTCTATGAGATTATAGCTACATTTAAGTTATCAGTATGCAAGGAAGAAAGTAACAGGGGCCAACTGTTTTAAGAACTACAATGTTATTTCCATATTCCACAACTGCTTGAAGATCATGTTAAGCTTAATTTGAAAAGGACACTCACAAATTATTAAGACAGAGACACTTTCACAATTAATCAGTGAAATTAATTGAGATCCCTAAAGACTGTTTATAAACACCCCAAATGTCCCCTACTACACACAATTTATGATCAAAATCTTTTTGTTGGCCACTAAATTGACATATTCTGTAATGGCTGGTTTATTTCAAGTGCTTTTGAAAGTAGTTCTGAGTTAATTTCATTCTCAAACTCCCAAATCTTTGAGAATACAGCATAGTACCAGTGACAAGTCTAGTCTATGGGAACTGATTTAGGGGTCAGGCTATGGAATTGTTAGCATCCTTTTCTATCTCCTTCTGTCTCTTCAAATCTGGCTTTATCATTTCGCAGCATTATCAACGATCAGGATTAAAATGGAAAAAGGTGTGTTCATATAGACTCCCTTTGTGATCCCAGTGTTTTCAGTGTGTAAGCAACTCCATACTTTGCATGACAATTGTACTAGCTGTGGAGTTGTTGTTGTGTGCCTTCAGGTTGTTTCTGACTTAATGGCGACCAAGCATAAGACAATATTGTGGGATCTTGGTAACTGCTGGGGTTTTGTTTCAGGATCCAGTCCCCACCAGATACCAAAATCCATGGGTGATCAAGTCACATTATATACAATGGTGTAGTAAAATGGTATCCTCTATAGAAAATGACAAAATTAAGGTTTGCTTTTTGGATTTTTTCTTTTGGAATATTTTCAAGCCATGGATGATGGAATCTATGGATGCAGAATTCGTGGACATGGAGGACCAACTGTCATTATAAAAGAGACTTCTATAGTTCAGGGAACTATAGTTCATTAAGTTATGAATGTTTCCCTGAAATTTGTATAGGGCTGTTGTTCATTTTTCTTTTTTATTTGTTTCTTTTATTACTATTTTATTGGTTTGTTTTCATGTTTGCATTATAATTCTGTATTTTATTATTCCTGGTCAGCTTAAGCACTATTATTAGTGAACAACCAGATGGGAAACCGGACCTTTACAGCATTTACAGCATTGTGAACATGCCATCAGCAGCTCTGAATGGCAGATATTTAAGAATTCTTATGGTACAGAGAGCAAGTCAACTGAAGATGTGCTTCATTATCTTCTGTTTTGCCCATTGCAATTCCTCTGAGACAAACAAGGCAGAAAGTTCAGCATACAGCGTTACGGTATTTTTTATGAGGGATGATTATAAAAGTGTTTCATACAACATAGCCCTTTTTGCTACTGCAAAAATTAAGAGTGGGAAGAGCTTTCTAAAAGACCTCTGACATCCTTGGGCTTGTCTAAACTCTGTTACTGCATATAGTTTGTGTTGGAAAGGCTGGATTTTAAAACTAAGTTTGTGCTAGAAAGGCTGGACTGTATACATCTGCACTGTGGAAATTATGCAGTTTGGCATCACTTTAAAGTGCTGAAACTTCATCCTATGAAATCTTGGGATTTGTACTTTAACAAGGTCTTTAGTCTTCTCTTCCAAAGACTTCTGGTGCCTCACCAAACTACAAATCTCAGGATTTTGTAGAATGGAGCGATGGTAGTTAGTGGTATCAAGCTACATATTATTTCTATAGTGTGGATACGCTCATAGTTGAAAATTATGCACATATATTTATATTTGTATTATGATTGAATCCAAATATAATTGTATTAAATTATTTATATTATATTTAAATTACAGAATGAACTTCACACCAGTGGTGTTCCCGCAACGTCTGAGACCCGGTGTGAGAGAGCGGGACTTCCAGGGGGTGGGACCTCTGGTGCCAAGACTTCCAGCATGGTTTCTGGAGTGGGGTGTCACCAGTACAGCCCGCATTCCCCCAATGATGCTAATGCTTCACACCTCTATTGTAAGAGAACCTAGCTGCTCTGTGGTCAATTGGTTCCATTGTTAGACGGTGTGGGGGTGAAAGCTACTCTCTTCTTCAAAAAGGCTGGACAGCCTCCAAAGAAAATGCTCTGAATTTCCCGCATTGAGCAGTGCCCACTAATTCTATGATGCTATTGAGAAATCACGGTCACAGATTTCAATGTCAGTAAATAAACAAACAAACAAACAAATAAATAAGTCTGATAACCGACTGAAGTATCAGTTGCATTACTATGTCAACTAATATAGTGCCATAGCAGATGACATTACAGATGACACTAAATTAGGATGGTTAAATTCAAAATCACCTTAACAAATTAGAATAGTGGGCCAACAAAATGAATTTCAACAAGGAGAAATCTAGGATACTACACCTGGGCAATAAAAATGAAATGCACAAATGTAGGATGGGTGGCATCTGCCTTGAAGAACGTTGTCCCCATCTTCAAAAAGGGGAAAAAAGAGGATCCCAACAATTATCGTCCAGTTAGTCTGACATCAGTACTAGGAAAGATTCTGGAGCAGATCATTAAACAGAAAGTCTGTGAACATCTAGAAGGCAATGCCATAATCACAAAAAATCAACATGGGTTTCAGAGAAACAAGTCATGCCAGACAAACCTAATCTCTTTCTTTGATAAAATTACCAGCTTGGTAGATGAAGGGAATGCTGTGGATATAGTATATCTTGATTTCAGTAAGGCCTTTGACAAAGTTCCCCATGACATTCTTGCAAACAAGCTTGTAAAATGTGGGCTAGACAAAGGAACTGTTAAATGGATCTGTAATTGGTTGACCGGCCGAACCCAAAGGCTGCTCAACAATGGCTCCTTTTCATCCTGGAGAGAAGTGACCAGTGGGGTCCCACAGGGCTCTGTCCTGGGCCCAGTGCTATTCAACATATTTATCAATGACCTGGATGACAGAATTGGGAGCACACTTATCAAATTTGCAGATGATACCAAATTAGGGGGAATAGCTAATACCCCAGAGGACAGGATCAAGATTCAAAATGACCTGAATAGACTAGAAAGCTGGGCCAAAGCTAACAAAATGAAATTCAACACGGAGAAATGTAAGGTACTGCACTTAGGGCGGAAAAATAAAATGCACAGATATAGGATGGGTGACACCTGGCTGAAGGAAACTACGTGTGAAAGGGATCTGGGAGTCCAAGTAGACCACAAGTTGAACATGAGTGAACAGTGTGATGCGGCAGCTAAAAAGGCCAATGCTATTTTAGGCTGCATCAATAGAAGTATAGTGTCTAGATCAAGAGAAGTAATAGTGCCACTGTATTCTGCTTTGGTCAGGCCCCACCTAGAATATTGTGTCCAGTTCTGGGCGCCACAATTCAAAAAGGACATCGAGAAACTGGAGCGTGTCCAAAGGAGGGCGACAAAAATGGTGAAGGGTCTGGAAACCATGCCCTATGAGGAACGACTTAGGGAGCTGGGGATGTTTAGCCTGGAGAAAAGAAGGTTAAGAGGTGATATGATCGACCTGTTTAAATATTTGAAGGGATGTCATATTGAAGAGGGAGCAAGCTTGTTTTCTGCTGCTCCAGAGAACAGGACCCAGAACAATGGATGCAAGCTGCAGGAAAAGAGATTCCACCTCAACATTAGGAGGAACTTCCTGACAGTAAGGGCTGTTCGACAGTGGAATGCACTCCCTCGGAGGGTGATAGAGTCTCCTTTCTTGGAGGTCTTTAAACAGAGGCTGGATGGCCATCTGTCAGGGATGCTTTGATTTGGATTTCCTGCATGGCAGGGGGTTGGACTGGATGGCCCTAGTGGTCTCTTCCAACTCTATGATTCTATGATTCTATGAAATGCGAAATGGATCCAGGAATCTTAGTGGACCACAGGCTGAACATGAATCAGCAATGTGATGCAGCAACTAAGAAAGCCAATGTGATTCTAGGAGTCTATAGTGTTTAGATCAAATGACATAGTCAGACTTTATGTGGAATAATGTGTCCAGATCTGTGCACCTTGATTCAAGAAAAATGTGGACAAACTGGAACATGTCTAGAGGAGAGTGATCAAAATGGTGAAGGGTTCAGAAACTATGCCCTATGAGGAGTGCCTTAGGGAGCTAGAGAATAGAAAGTTAAGAGGTGACATGATAGTTTAAATATTTGCAAGGATGTCACATAGAAGAAGCAGCAAGCTTGTTTTCAGCTGTTCCAGAGACTATGCCACAGAACAATGGATGTAAGATACACGAAAAGAAATTGCATCTAAAGATTAAGAAAAACTTCCTTATGATAACAGCCATTTGACAGTGGAATACATTGCCTTGGAGAGTGGTGGACTCTCCTTCTTTAGTGGTTTTTAAACAGAGGCTGGATGGCCATCTGTCAGGAGTGCTTTGATTGTGTCTTCCTGCATGCCAGGGATTGGACTGAATTGCCCTTGCGGAGGTCTTTAAACAGAGGCTGGATGACCATCTGTCAGGAGTGCTTTGATTGTGTCTTCCTGCATGCCAGGGATTGGACTGAATGGCCCTTGCGGAGGTCTTTAAACAGAAGCTGGATGGCCATCTGTCAGGAGTGCTTTGATTGTGTCTTGCTGCATGCCAGGGATTGGACTGAATGGCCCTTGCGGTCTCTTCCAACTCTAGGATTCTATGTTTCTGAGACAAACAAAGAACAACAAAAGTCATTTTGGAGTTTCAGGAAACATATTATTTATACATAAATGATCATAGGGTTCTAACTTGATCTAAATAAGCCAAAAGACTGCATCCTCTGAATCTATAAAAATAACAGATTTATGGAGTACACTTCTTCCTCCATATTTGCTAGGGTTAGGGGCACAGGACCCCTGTGAAAGTGAAAAAGCTGCAAATAAATAAACAGTACTTTTTTAACCTGAGAGAACACCTCTCTAGGAATTTCTAGGTCTCCAGCAGATCTCTGTGGTCAACATCTGCCAGAATTTGACCATAGAATCATGTTGCAGGACCAAGAAATGCCTAGAGAAGTGTTTTCTCAAGGAATCTTTAGGTCCTCCAGTACAACTCTATGGTCAACTTCCAGCAGAATTTCTCTGGGGGACCTAGAGATTCCTGGGGAGAGAGGATATTAATCAGATAATAAAATCTGAAAAAGTCAAAACTGCAAATGTGGAGGGATGAGTGTACTGTACTTTGTTTTAAAAAAATGCCTCCATTGAATATTGGGGGGAGGAATCATGAAAGCTGTAACAGATGTTCTTTTTAATTTTATATTTGGCTGTTGTATTTTTAATAGTAAATAACTTTTATGCTCTTTAATTGATTTCAATGGAAGGGGTCATGAGGATACACTTAAAACTCTCCTATTTAAATCAATGGTCTTTTGTACTCAAGGTTTAAAATTAAATTCTATTTTTCTTCATTGCTCTCCCCGCAAACAATATGCTGGCACAAGTAGGGCATTTTTGCCACTGCAACAACTGAAAACTAGACTGCTCCAAGTGTTTTTGCTATTTCATATTGCAGGCATTCAAAGACCTTTTGCCTTTTAGTACCCTCAAATCTGTTATGTGTAAAAAAATATATAAAACTCTTTTTCTCCCACACTATAATTTTGTATGGTGCTAAAGTCAAGCCACATGAAAGCCCCAAGAAATCCTACATATGTGAATCCAAGTTTAACCAAAGCAGGGGAAAGAGCTCATATTTTTATGATGTGAACTTTATTGGAACATTCCCTTCATGTCCCTACATTCAGAAGACAGTCTGGATTCAGTTACAGCTGTGCTGACTACCACACATCTGCTTTCTTATTGTTAGAATTACCTTTCTCTACTACATACCTTTTAAAATATAAATGTATATATTAAAAATCACCTTTAGATACATGATGCTAGAGATCAAATGCCTGAGCTTCAGATTTTCAAGCAAAGATACATGACGAAATGTGTCAGTTATGCTTTGAAGCTGTTTTAGGGTTTCTCCTCATCTGATTTAGTTTGAAAACTAACAGCATCGTGCAATTACTCCCCACCCTACCCTCATCTTCCACATAGGGCAGTATGCAAGGATTTATATTAGTCCTTGGCATAATCATAGTCTATATATGAAGTGTTGCTGGGGACAATATTTAATACGTTGTACCCTGCAAAAAATTATATTCCTATATTGCTATGTGGTTGGCTGTCCATCTACAAAGATAGACAAATATGCCTATATGTCTGCAAGTCATTTTCTACTTAAACACAGCAAGGCACAGTACTGTATAAGTTCCCTAGCAACATTGTTACAAACATCCAAATAAAACTCCATTCTGCAAGGTTCAAATTTACTGCATAAGCTGTTTTGCAGGCTACACAATGGAAAGCAGCAGATACCCAAAACTAAAAGGCACTGAACTGCTTACAGTGCAGAGCTAGCACCTAAAGCTTTAAAGGATGACACTGACAATGTTGACAATACCTAGGCTTTCTGCACACAAACTGATAATGTCCGTGTAGTATAATTGCTAGAGGATGGGGCCTAAAAGAAGCAGAGTAGATATATTTGAATTTAACAATGGTAGAATAACACCGATTTGTATGAAAGCAATACTCAGACATAGGATAATTCCATCACAGTTATAGATCTATCCAGAGGAAGGAGTGGCAGACAGATAGGTAGTGGTTTGCTGGGGAAATTTTGGCCAGAGAGTTGTCAAGATGCTCCGTTTTTTCTCCTCACCCAATCCATATACCCTCAGTTTCAAATGGGGAGATACTTCAGCTATGTTATCTTCCGGCTAACATACAATGGGCTCAATCCTGGGGCTTTTCTGGGGGGGCAAATGGCTTTGGATCCTGTGGCACATTATTTGTGTTGGAATAATTTCACAAACCCCATGTTGCTAGGAAGCTGTCTTATGCTGAGTCAGAACAGTACTCTATCTAGCTCAGTGTAACCTACTCTAAGCAGGAGGAGCTCAAGAAGTTGGTATGCAGTTGTAGACTTAAGGAGCACTGGTGGCTCAGTGGTTAAATGCTAGTACTATAGCCACAACATTGTGAGTGCGAACCCAGGGCTCCAAGGTTGACTCAACCTTCCGTCCTTTTGTACCCAGTTGTTGCGGGCAACTGGCTTACAGACTGTAAACTGCTTAAGAGAATGCTGAGGCAGCATCCACACTGGAGAAATAACCCAGTTTGGCACTGCTTTAACTCTATCTGGCTCAAGGCTATGGAATTCTGGGAGATGGAGTTTGTTGTGGGGTCCAGATAGAGTTAAAGCAGTGCCAAACTGGTTTATTTCTCCAGTGTGGATGCAGCCTGGGCTCACTATGAACCGGTATACAAATGTAAATGCTATTGCTATTGCCAGTGAGACCTTCTGTAGTCACAGCCTAGAATCCACCATGTTATGAACAGTGAAGGGTACAATATGAACAAACGTAAGCACATTTAAGATCCATTAGTGTCAACAGAAAAATTAAGCACACATCCAGGTCCAGTGGAGATACTGAAGCATCCTGTTGTATGTGCCTCAGACTAAAAAGGATTGCAGTGTTCTTTGTAAACCTGCCATAAAATCTGTTTTTACCAGTCACCTTTCCTGATTTGGCTGTAAATAACTGGTGAATTAGATTTAGCATTTGTCCTTATTTTACTCATTATAAAAAATGCAACCAGCTCTGTACCAGATGCAGAATGTACATTTTTATGTGTTGCTATAGTGCTTGGATCTGATTCCCTCTCTTTTATTCTAAATCATCATATTTCCATGGAAAGATACTATGATCCAGTGTTATGGAATTCCTCCCACACTTCCTTCCTTCAGCCAGCAGTAGCAAGAGGGAACAAGTTGTACGCAACTGTAAACCACTTCTTCAATATGATTTGTTTCAGCTTTCAGTTTTGGCCTTCCTGCCCTCCTTTTGCCTCTCTGCCTTTTAAGATGATGTTCTTTCTGCCTGGAACTCAAATTTGTCTCAATCTCAGTGTGGTATGTCACTTCCATTTCCTCTTTTAAGCCTCTCTCAAGCCTTGTTTATTTAGCAAAATCTTTTTTCTAAATCTTACTATCCTAAAATCATTTGCAACTTCATTGTCCCAGAAATCTCCCTTGCCTCATGCAAAGTTAACTTTGTGGATTGCTGTTTACTCGGCCACTATTAACTCCCCTCTCCCACCAGATGTCCATATAACATTAATGTCAGCACTTTCAGGAAGGACTCTTGTCATCTCTATGTTCTGTGCTGTTCTACTATCAATAAAAGCTGCACACAGCAGAAAGCAGCACTGCATAGGCAAAATAGGAAGATTTGCTCTGAAGTCTGATTACACCAGATTTTAAAAACGTACTTCAAAATTCACAAAATACAAATTTAAACTATCAAAAAAATTAAGACCAGTTAAAAACATAAACCATAAAAAACAACCACACACAGAAACTGGAGCGTGTCCAAAGGAGGGCGACTCAACTGGTGAAAGGTCTTGAAACCATGAGGAACACCTTAGGGAGCTGGGGATGTTTAGCTTGGAGAAGAGAAGGTTAAGAGGCGATAAGATAGCCCTGTTTAAATATTTGAAGACATGTCATGTTGAGGAGGGAGCAAGCTTGTTTTCTGCTGCTCCAGAGAACAGGACCCGGAATGATGCATGCAAGCTACAGGAAAAGAGATTCCACCTCAACATTAGGAAGAATTTCCTGACAGTAAGGGCTGTCTGACAGTGGAACACACTCCCTTGGAGTGTAGTGGACTCTCCTTCCTTGGAGGTCTTTAAGCAGAGGCTAGATGGACATCTGTCAGGTATGCTTTGACTGAGAATTCCTGCATGGCAGAATGGGGATGGACTGGATGGCCCTTGTGGTCTCTTCCAACTCTTATGATTCTAAAGCTCAGCACATTAAGGAAGACCCTTCCCACCTAAACAATCAGTTCTCAAAGACCTGTTGAAACAAAAAGGTTTTCATCTGTAGGCAGAAAGACAATGGACTGAACACCAGTCTAACCTCTCTAGGAAAGGAGGTCCAGGGTCTAGGGGAAGCCTCTGAGAAGGCCCTCTCCTAAGTTCCCACCTGTGGGGTTATGGTATGACAAAGAGAATGGCCTCCCTGATAGATTCTAAAATGCAGGCAGCCAAATAAGGCTTTATAGATAAAAAACAGCACTTTGAATTGTGCCTTGAAACAGGTTGGCCACTAGTGGAGCTGTTATAACAAGGGGGTTATTTGCTCCCTGTAGCCGCCCCAGTTAGCAGTCTGGCTGCAGTTCTACTATACCACCACTCTTTGTTGGTAATTTAGAAAGGATAACTTGTGCACAGTGGTACCACTGAGGTTGGTGTCACTCAATGCGGGGCAGACAGTTGTCTTGCCTTCCCCCTGGTCTCCTGCCCACCCAGATCATTGGATGAGGGCAAACATGAAGCTTCATCCAGACAAGACAGAGGTGCTCCTGGTCAACTGAAAGACAGATCCATGCAATCTAAATGGGGCTGTCTTTGAAAAGTGCTTAGAAACTTCAGTTGGCCCAAAGAGCTGCAGCTAGGTTGTTAACTGGAACTGGCTACAGAGAGGATACAACTACCTTGCTGCAACAGCTTCACTGGTTGCTGGTCTATTTCCGGGCACAATTCAGAGTGTTGGTTCTGACCTATAAAGCCCTATACAACTTTGGTCCAGGTTATTTGAATGAACATATCTCCTCTTATGAGCCCACTAGAACTCTGAGATCATCTGGGGAGGCCCTCTTCTCTGTCCCACCACCTTCCCCTTGGTACAGCTGCTCCCAAGCTCTGGAACTTCCTCCCTAGAGAGGCCAGGCTGGCTCTATCCCTGCTTTCTTTTTGGCAGCAAATTTAAAAAAATGCCACCAGGCTTTTGCACACTGACATGGGTACTGTATATGGTTATATATGATTTTTTTTAAAAAAAATAATGTAATGTTTTTAATTTTTAAAATTTTAATTGTTTTTTTAAACTTTGTACTTTTCATCTTTCATACTGTTTTAATTTAGACTGTTTTAAATTTTGCTAGCTGCCTTGTGTCCCTATACTGGGAGGAAGGTGGGATATAAATAAATACGA
>NC_056525.1:164151194-164182412 GCF_019175285.1 Sceloporus undulatus
GATGATGATGATGATGATGATGATGATGATATTTGGCACTACCAACAGCAGAATTTGCCCATCTGGAAAGATGTCTGAGAAGCACTCCCACTTAGTCATTCAGGCTTCTCCATAATGCTGATGGTGGACAGACAACCTTCTCAGATGCACAGCTGAAGCTTCCCTCAGAAAAATCAAGTGCAGTGCAAGTGACTGGATGGATGTTGCCAGGGACAGGAAAATTGAAGCTACACAGTGAGATATATATTAACAACAGTTCTTCTGCACTAGGCAGGACAATAGCATTACAGTTTGGAGAACAATGAGAGATAAAACTAACTAATGCAGTGGCTTAGTACAAGAATGATCAGCACTCTCCAGACTTTAAATGAATGACAACACGGAGGGCAAAATGACTAGTAAGAAAGCACCCTAAAAATTAGTACAGCTGCTGTTGTAAAATTACTTTGCACACTGCATTTAGTCCACAAGATACCAGTTTGCCATCCCCATGCTTGGTAATATGTTTTCAAAGGATAAATCAATGACAAAACCCTAGGCAGCTCCAAGCACACACATCCCTTTTTTTTTTTTCAAATAAATTTTCCACTTGTCTTATCTGGAAGCAACCTGAGGCAATGTGTTTCTTTTAATGAACAACTTAAAATCTTACATTGGTTTACATGTCGTCCTGCTGAGATCATCTCTAAACACCAGCCCGATGGAAGCTGGAAATGATCAAGAGGGAGCGGAGTATTCCATTAGTGCCCTTACACAGTTGCAGACTGCTTCTGCAGCATCAGGCTTTGGCCACTGCTGAAAACAGATAACAGGCTAGACAGTCTTGCATTTTTACCACTTTACCATCTGATCTTTTACTTTTTCAAACAGAAGTAAGTCCTGCTGAGTTAAATGGAAATGAAAATGTCAACTACTTCCTAATAAGAATGCTTAGGATTCCAACCTAAAGTTTACTTGCTTTTAAGTATATCTATGCCATTCTTTCAGGGCAAAAAGCCTTCTCAAGATGGTTCAGACGCACGAAACCCCACCACCTTAAAACTTTTAAAACATAAAAGATAAATAATTAAAACCATAGCATTTCTAAAGTGACAGTTAAAACTGCAGCCTGTGCTTAACAATTTTCTATATGAAACTCAGAAAAGAGCAGGCATTTCCACACAGTTCTAAGAACAATAAATGTTATTATTTACCACCACGTTGACCTCAACTTCTGGAAACCTATCCCTGGTTAGTACTGGATGGGAAACCACCATGGAATACCAGGTGCTGGAGGTTATGTTTCAGAGGAAGGAACTGGAAAAACCACCTTCCTTGCCTGAGAAAAGCACATGAAATTCATGGGGTCACTGTAAGTCCACAGATAACTTGAAAGTGCATGTGTGCATGCACACACACACATGCAAGCAATACATGCACATGAATGACAGCCCATAAACCTTCAAGACCCACTGTCATCAACAGCCCTGCTTAGTTCTTTCAAGTTCAGGGTGATGGCTTCTTTTATTGAGTCAATCCATCTATAATGTGCTCTTCCTCTTGTGTACTGAACTATTTCAGTTATTAATTTGAGTACAAAAACCAGGGTTCAGAGTTAGATGCCAGAAGATGTTTCTGAAATTGCCCTGTCACCATCTGAAGGTTAATTTGCTTAATGACAGTTTGATGGTCCTGGTCAATGACTGCTTCAGCTTCAACTTCAACTGATTTTAAGTTGAACCTCTATTTCATATATTTATTTTGTACTTAGAAACTGATACTATCATGGAGTTGAAGATGGTGAATGTGAGGTCCCAAGCTGGTCACCATAACATATTACATGATATCAGGGCATTGTTCATGAACTTAATTTACCCTGGATGACATCATAATATAGCTAAATTTGATTGTCCAGGAATGCCAGTTTTATTTTTAAAATGTCCATGGGTGAAAAGAGATGGGAAGAGCTACTAGGGACAGCATGGAAAAGGCTTGTGAGGCATTAGCTGCTTGAATATTACTTTTAATTGTTGACCTGCAAACTGGGAACAGGGAGCCTAATCCTAGTGCAGACTAGAATGTTAAATTTAGGATACAACTAGGATGCAAAACAGCTAACAGTTTTGCTGCAATAGCATGTGAAACCCTTTAAATGTGGTCTGTAAACACTAGGCATTATTACTGACTACAAGAGGCTTGCAGAAATGCATGTTGCTATTCAGACCAGAATTCATCATATGAGTTTCTTCCAGCTGACAGAGTGCTAAGGCTAAGAGAATCAAAGGAAAATGTCATAAAACATTAATTTTACATATTAGAACAGCAAGTAATTACATCTTTAACCACTTGATCTTCAGTTTTGACTGCTCTAAGCCAACTTCATTCCTCTGTGATTATTGCCAGAAAAGATAAATTTGGCATCCTTTTCATGTCTGCTTACAAAAACCTGTACTATAATCTGTCAGCTAGTAAAGTTATTAGTAGATAACTGCATTTTTTCTCTTGTAGTCAAACAATATTCCCACTGAGCTACTGTTCCCAAATGTAAAAAACTGTTCTCATTTTGTATGAAATAAATTACTTAAGTCTGCTTGGTCTATTAGGACAAAATTTACACACCCAGAACTAAACATTTATCCTGAAAATACAAAATGACTTTCCATTCTGACAGTGCATAATTCAAAGTAGTTCACATGAAATCTGCAGAACTATTCTTGGACAAAGATCTTTCTGCAATTGTTTCTCACCCACCTGTCTCACAATGCATTAGAAACAGATGGTGGCCTCATCCAGGTTAGTGCCTTTGAATGAAGAATACTGCCCATTTATACACAGATCCATCAAGTCCAGCATCCAGGAACCAACCAGAGCTTTGAAAGTCACCTTTTTGGACTTCAGCTCCTGGAAATCTCCAAACTGCATGTCTGCTGGCTATTCTAGTTGGAAGATGCAAGGAGCTGGAGTCCCTAAAGTTAACCTTTCCAATCTGAGTTACCAGCAGAGGTCAGTTTCATACTACCAGGAAGCCCACAGGCAGGATATGAATATTGTTTGTGTCCCAATAGCTAGTATTCAAAGGCATCCTCCTGCCCAAGTATGGTCTCTGCTGTAATGTTTCTATAATGTTCCTTGAAGCATCTGGTTTGGGACAGACTTAATGCTCAACATTGCTTAAAACAGCAGGCAAGATTCTTTACTCTCAACTAAATGTGCTCATAAGTAGGCACTTTAGGCTGATGTCTGAATGTTACATCTCACCACAAGCATTTCTATTACTGGCAAGTGACCTAGCTTGTCTTATTTAGTGGTAAGCCAACGAATAACTCTTGCAGATAGATTTCTTCACACGCTACTAGAAATGGCTAGCTGATGCATTTACCCACAAGTTAAAACCAGAGCTTTGGAAGAGCTTTTGATTGCATACTGGCATAAGATTCTGGTAGTTGTAATTCAAAAAGATAATTTTCCTACGCTCTGGCTAAAACTGCATGATATGATTGCTGCCCCTTGCATATTTTTGCCCTATACAAGTGGACTATAAACACATATGGAAGACCTAGAAAATGAAGACTCTTTATTACTTCTTATAAAATATACTAATTTATGGATCACTGGTCCAAAACACACTGCAGTGCTAGGGAATCCTGGGAGTGTAGCACCAGACAGATTTAGCCTGACAGACAAGGCTAAATCTCTTACAGTCCCCAGAATTCCCTAGCACTGAGACAGGGCAGTTAAAGAGGTCTCAAACTGGGTTATTTCTGCAGTGTGTTTCAGACCACTGCCATGAGATGTGGTATCCAATGGCTCAGGTGATTATTAGAAAAGGATTAGACAAATTCCTATCTGGAAGACAGGTTTCATCAGCAACTGGTAGCTATGAAAATGAAAAGGGAACTCTGGAATCCAGGTGCTGGGTACAAAACAACAAGGGACAGCTATCAGCACCATCTTTGGAAACTTCTACAGGCAGCTGGCTTGGAAATAGAACACTGGGTGGGATGGATTTTTGTCTGACTTAGCAAAGAATATCCTGGAAAAAGTAGATACAAAAGGGAAAAGGATTAAACTGAACACTGGTGATAATGCTTTATACACATTCGACCCAGAGGGGAAAGATACCAACCACACCTCAAGTTACATCAATGTTCAGGAATCAAAACCATGTCTCAAACTGGACATAAAAAGCAAGCCCTCTGGTTTTGGTATGCATTGGTTTTGGTATGCATATGACAGTAGCAGCAGACCAATTTTAACTAGCTTAACTGATACATTCTTCCACCACAACTTGTATCTACTATTTGTGACCATACAAAAGTTAATCTTTGCTTTTCAAGAAATATAATCCCCAGGAGTCTCTAGACAGATAAAAAAGTAATCATGACTCTTTGAGCCACATATAAATTTTCAGTGCAGACATGGCAGATGTTATTTTTGATTACTCTAAGTGTTAACAAATAATGCTTTGGATGCTTAACTAATACATATAATGAAGTGGATAACAGTCTATGAAAGTTTATGCCAAATAAAACTTGTTAAGTCTTCAAGGTGCCACTACTTGTTGCTGTTCCAGCGTTAGTGGCTATCCCTTCTCCTTCCCTGTCTCACAGGAAATTTCCCATTGCCTTCTTCAGCTTCTATGAGGAGGGCTGCAATCTTGTCAGGGATCATACCTGTGCTGCTGACCTCCCTTGTTGATTACTTAAATCTGCTCTGTATGGAAGAAATGGTAGAGAGAGAAAGAGAGAGCTCGTCCAGTCCTTAACACCTACTGGGTCCTAAGAACCAATATATCATAGCATGCTCACACTGCTGTGTATGGGTAGAGGTCAAACAGCAAGCACTGATATTAACAGATTTATGTGGCCAAGGTCCACATACCCAACAGAATATAACGCTCAATAGAAGCCTGGCTGGTTCTCCAGACCCCTCTCTTGCCTTGGGAAAGGAGGAGACAGCGGTCAGTGTGCATTGCCCTGCCCTTCCTGCACCTCAAACAGTTTGTTTGAGCTGTTTGAGGTTTCGGAAGGGAGACATGTGCATGCAGGAGTCCCCCTCCCCATTATTAGTGAATTTTCAGATTCGTGAGGGTCTTCCACCCCAACCCCTATGAATCCGGAGGAACAACTGTATTTTGAAGCATCATTTGTAAACTATCTTATATCATGGTTTTCAAAGATGTATAAAAGAATATGCCCTGATCAACATGCTGATGATCCTATGCTCCTATACAACTAGGACTGGAGCGTGGCTTTAGCATGGCTTCCGGCCTCTTAGGATGCATGCATCATTTAAACAGCATACCTCCAAAGTGACCTGAAGCAGCTTTATTTTTGTCTGTCTGTTCGGGCCCATAGTTAACTGAAGTATACCCATACACTTATTTGAAAGTTCAGCCCCTCTAAAATTCTTTGGAACCTCTTCACCATTAATGTGTATAGAGTCCCTGTCCAGCTCTGTGATCAGCTCAGCTCCTGCATCTCCTTCCAGCTAGTCTATATTTGGTTGGTAAAAACATGAAGTTGCAGTGTGCGACTGTAGGGAGCCGTCTGCAATCACAATCATTCCTTAAAGAGGGGATTATCACTCACAGCTCCAGAAGACAATGCTTCCCATATGCAGCATAATATTGTACCAGCTGTTTTATACCAAATAGCTACAAATTAGGTTTCCTTTTAGTTTTTTTCATAAGGCAGCAAGATCTCATCTCACTCATAAATAATCAAACAAGAGACTCTTAGAGTACAAGTATGATGCTTTAATTTATATCATCTGCCTGCAGATACATCATAAAAAGGAGGAAGGGAGAGAGAGAGAGAAAGGAGCATGGAAGCATCTTTAAGATTAACTGTTTTTTATTTTACAATGATCTTTCATGGATATAAACCCACTTCTTAATGTAATGGCCCTCTGGTCATAGAAAACACGTCTCATAGAGACTCACCTGGCTCCCATTTTGATTTCTTTTCATTGTCAACTGAAGACCTCATTTGTACCAGATTTTTTGATTTGGCTGCATGATTTTATCTTGCTTTCCTCTTCTGGGCTTTTGATTTCACTGTTTCTTGTGAATAATTATATAATTTTAATTTGTAAACTAGCCTGGATGAAAGGGAGTATATAAATAATATAAATAACTAGGCCATCAAATAGAAAGATTTAACAACTTCCTTATAGAATCCATTGTTTCATAAAGTCAGGTGTCTGGCAAAAGCACTGCTGATGTCAGGCTTACAAACAACAAATATAAATACGTGTCATTGTTTGAAAACAATTCACAACAGTTGTTTTATAAAGAGAAAGGCAGAAATATAGGACATCTATTGTTGATACCAATCTCTGAAGTCCAGAAAGCAAAGAATATCATTTAAAATACTGTGTTGGAGCAAAAGAGAACTTTTTAGTTCAAAGTTTCCAACCAAGGATGGGGAACCTTCGGCCCTAGAAGCCCACATTCTGGTTGGTGATGATGCAGTATAAAAAAACCATTGAAACAGGGGCATTCTATAGCAGGGGTAGGCAACCCTTTTGAGCCTGGGGCCAGGTTGCTGGCCGTCAGACAACTGGGGGGCCGAAGCCAATAAATAAATAAATAAATAAATAATTTTTAAAAAATTAAATAAATAAATAAACCGGGACAAATGTAGGGCAAAATTTTCAAATGGAGGGCACTTTTAAAATAAAAAATGGAGGACATGCGAAAAAATTTGCTGATTTTTTAAAAAATGTTAAGATAAATGCATGTTTCTGAGGCTTCTATAGACAATTGCCCCACCATGCCCCTCGCGCGAGACGCCAAAGGCCCCGGCGGCAGTCGGCGGCAGGACCGGGCTGGGGCCGGTCCCAAGGCCTCGCCGGGCTACATCCGGCCTGCGGGCCGCAGGTTGCCTACCCCTGTTCTATAGGGTTGCATTTTCCATTAATGAATCACTTGATTCTATCAATCATAGCATATGTATGTCAAACTGTATTAAATTTCTAATTACTCTGCTCAGGGTTGGTCTTCTATGTCTAACTTTGAGACTAAGGGGTTGTTCACACTATGTTATAAACTGGTTTGCAAACCACTTTAAAAGGGGGTTGTTCACACGGGGCGGGGGGAGCACAAATCTCCTTTAACCCAGTTCTTTGGAGAAAAGAAGGTTAAGAGGTGATATGATAGCCCTGTTTAAATATTTGAAAGGATGTCATATTGAGGAGGGAGCAAGCTTGTTTTCTGCTGCTCCAGAGAACAGGACCCAGAACAATGGATGCAAGCTACAGGAAAAGAGATTCCACCTGAACATTAGGAGGAACTTCCTGACAGTAAGGGCTGTTCGACAGTGGAATGCACTCCCTCGGAGGGTGATAGAGTCTCCTTCCTTGGAGGTCTTTAAACAGAGGCTGGATGGCCATCTGTCAGGGATGCTTTGATTTGGCTTTCCTGCATGGCAGGGGGTTGGACTGGATGGCCCTAGTGGTCTCTTCCAACTCTACAATTCTATGATTCTATGATTCTATGATTCTATAAGGGTTTTCAGCATGTCTTTTCGAAGAACCAGTCTTTTCCCCCCAGAAACCAATGGAAACTTGCTGTCAATTCAGTTCGGAGCACAGGAAAAGCGGGGTTAATGTGCAGGAGGCAGATCAAGCCCACCCCTTTGCTCTCTCCCTGCCAGCCAAAGCCAAAGCCATAGCCAGGGAGGGGCTTCTCCTGGGAACATCATTAGACGGTGTACTTATTTAAAAGAATAAAATTTGAGAGCTTATGCACATCTTTGCTATTGCATTGCTGCAGTAGACAGCAGCTTTAAATACGTCATTGGTATGACAAAGGTGTGCAGGATTTGCTTGAAATTTTTTTAAAAACCCTACCAATGGGGCTGGGGGTTAGGGGTCATTTTTTCCACTTTCCCAAGTAATAAACCCACAAGAGACTCTGCTCCCAAGTTGGTGCAAACTAAAGCTCTTGCACACATATTATATTGCATCTATATCCCACATTTAAACCCATGGGGGTTTCTTGGCTGAGAGAGTGTGACCCCCCCAAGGCTAACCTAGCCTAGGGTTTCTTGCTAAGAGTTGTTCTGAGGGATTTACCATTGCCATACTATGAGTCTAATTTGGGGGGGGGGAGGGGGTCACTCAAACAGTGTGATGTAGATTCACATCATTTGATTGACAGTTTAAAAATACCCCGAGAACAATCAAAATTCAGCTCCATTTTAAATCGATACAAATGGTAATGTGAACTTCAACAGAGTTAAATTACCACGGAGAGATCTGATCACAGTAAATGTAGTGGGAACATTGATTCAGTATTACATCATCAAATCTTCCCTGATTTACTCGGCACAAAAATACTAGTGTGAACGAGCCCTGAGAAACATGTTTTGGGATTATTTCAATATGAGCAAAGAAAAAGAAACACCATGAATTTTCCAAACTAATGAATATGACCCAGTCCCTGAAAGTCAGAAATTCTGAGGATGAAACAACTAGCACACAAGATACCCAGATGCAGGGCACAACTCTTATTGCTAGGTTTGTCAGGTCAACAGCACCTCATTCCCTGAGATTTCAGGAACAAAAGCTGAGGTGGCTGCTTCTTGTGGGTGGCTTCTAGTGATAGAAGTGATGCAAACAGTGGTTGGAATTACCTCTGGGCCAGCTGACTGTAGAAATGGGCATGTTTAAAACTAGCTGACAGGGCAACATAGGACAGAAGAGGTGCATTATTTTTTTAAGGACGATTGTCAGTAAAATGCGCCCAGCAGTAGCAATATTTGCTGACATTCCTGTTAGGGCTTCTCCCACATATCTTCATCTATATCATGCACAAGGAATTATTCTAGGCCTTAGGCTGCTACTGTGGTTTGTAGAAAGCTCAGCACATGCCCAAAGAATTTCCCCCAGGCCCTGCATCACTACTGGCAGAGCTTGTGTAATAAGGAGGCTCATGGAGTGGGAGTTGGTAGGGCTGTGAGTCTGCTCCTAATTATAGCCTGAGCCTCAAGGGATCTATCCAAGGTTCTGACCTTTGTCTCCCAAATAAATTCAGCACCTTGGATAGCTCATTTGAAGTCTGAATTAATTCTGAGTTGATCCACTGGCATAGAAGCCACCAGCCACAACTGGGTGAACCGTAACACTGGCCATGACTTGCTTCAAACGGCACAATTGACCTAAATATGCATACCCTCCAGCCTTCTCCACAATTCACTGTCCTTGCTCCTAGCTTTTGGGTGCATCAGTGTGGTATATGTGCAACACATATGTAAAACATTTCTATGCTGAACCAAGTGAGCCCATAACCAACCAGGAATGGGTGGAGATGGGTGCCCAGTTACATTCACATACAAAAAATCCAGGCTTTATCCTCTTCCAGTGCTACTTGCCCTGCTATTTGTTCCTGCAACAAGAGAACCGGGATAGCACAACAGTTCTTAGGTTTCAGCGAGTGCCCTACAATCTGGCAGCTCTAGTCATGGCAAGGTTGCCAGAGTTCTCAAGTTCCATGGATGAAACTGGAACACAATGACACACGTAACTGTGGATAATGACTTCACTAATACTTTCTGATTGGTTCAGGCACTCAGAACTAATATCTTTCTTCTATGGCCGGCATGGAAGTGATTTACAAGATTATTTGAATGAGGTGGTTCAGGTTCCAGGAGTAGATTTCTCCCTGGATTTTCACCTAGTGAGCCAGAAAAGGGAGAAGCCCAGTAAGTCAATGTGCCCTGGAATTACCCAGAAACTTGCATCCTTGCTTTTCCTTATTAGCCTCCACTGCTTTCCTCTTTAATTTGTAAGATCAGCTTGACCAGTAAACGTTCTGCAACATAATGCAATTATTTCAGTACAAACTATAAATATTTTCAGGCATGACATCAGTGCTACATGGTTTCCAGTTGTGTTTATATCTTTTTAATTAGGATGGGGCCTTTGAAAGTCTTACTTGGCAAGCAAATTTAGCCTCTTGCAGTATACTCCTCTTTTTCTACAGCACACATTTTCTTTATTTGTTATTTATTGTCCCTGAAAATTGGCCTCATCTTTTGTCAGAAGATCTGATTATCATGGAAAAAGGAAATAAAATATCTTAAAAAAACCCATTATGGAATTTATTTCACATCTCTGAGTCAGAAAGGCAGTGAAAATAACCAGAAGGATGAGATAAGTGGTAATTCTAATCTGAGTGATAAAAAAACCCATTTAAACCTTTAGTGAAGATGATACTCTGAGCTGGAATTATTTATGACCACTTATGGTAGAGCTTGTGCATAATGCTAATTATAAAATAAAACCAAAGATGTTATTTAAAAGCATCTCTGTAACTCTGTAATGCTGAGCTCAGTTCTCAGGGAAGCTAGAGGCAAAGCACTACTGAGTTCCACAGGAATAACAACATGGACAGGTCCTTGTATTCACAATGCCATGTGGGAACCACTTCTCTGTGGCTTCCTCTTGGACTTCTTTGATAATATTAGTATACAGGAAATCCATTATAGAGGCAATGATGTGGCTTTTTCCTATGCAAACTACTAAAAATAATTAATGAGTCAACATGAACACTGCAAACCGGAATTTGCTTAGCTACTATACTCTCCTGATTAATTGCACCTGGCATTCCACAGATTTAGAACTTGAAAAGTTACTTTTTTGGCCATGCTGGATAAGGGATTTTGGGAGTTGGTCAAAGAAGTAACTTTTCTAAACTCTGCATGGAACTTCTACACAAGCCCTGATGGGAATGATTGGTGAATGCAATGGGAGGTGGGGGAAGACCTTGTGACAAAAAAAGTATGGGTACTTTCCAAGGCAACTAAGAAATATACACATTGCCATCAAGGTTTAATGAGAAAATGTGTAAAATATCGGAAATGGCAAGAAAACGAGGAAAAGCCCTACACTGTGAAAATGTGCTATAAGCCTACAAAGTTATACCAGGGGAAACCCCATGAGAAATGCTAGTCTGCAAATGACAAATATTAGTCTGTAAATTTTGAGTGCTCCTTTTGTGGTCACAGTGTATTATCAGTCCAGGGAAACACTGAAATAACCCCAAGCATCTGAAAACATGAAAAGATGTTAATTAAAGTGAAAGTAGATTGCCGAGAAAGGAGAAAGCCACTGCAGAAAAAGAATGCAACCCTTTTTATAACTCAAGAAAGAAAAAAGAAAAGAAGGGGAGGGGAGGAAGAAAGGGAGGAAACACATAGGAGATAAATGTAGGTTAGGATATACATTAATATAAGCTGACCATATATCCAAAGGTACATTTTGTTAAAGTGGATGTTTATAAAATACATAATATGCATGGCTAAATTGAACTGAATTAAATGATGGATCATGAATGTTTATGTTTCCAACCTCAGAATGTGAATCTTTCAGCCACAGTAAAGGCACGCAGAGTACATACAACCACAGCAACCAACAGACAGATGCCAAATTGCAGTGATATGAGTTTAGAAGAGTTATGCTTCTACAAATATCAAGGGTTTTTCTGATACAAAATTAATATTCTGTAATCAGTTCAAACAATTGCACACACACCCATGTTGCAAGGAAGCATTATCTATATTATATCATCAATATTTAACTGAAGCAGACAAAAAGATGCAATGATGTCCAGTATACTTGAAACACCAGTTTTGATTAATCAAACCATTTCAGAGCTAAACAGATTTTAGGTATTGGGCAATCTTCCACTGGTTGATTTCCACAGGACAACCTAATTTTTCATTTCTCTATATTCTATCTTTATTGACTTTAAACTAATATTTTCCAGTCAACATTTACAAACTACACTTTCTGGTTTCAGATTCTGTTATTTATTACAATAATATCTCTGTACTGGGAACAGGGCAGATGGGGCTGTTGCCTCTTCCATGATGAATACCGGGGCAAGTTCTAAATCTATTTCTGTTACATGAAATGAGGCTTGTTTATTACTAGTGAGCCTAAGATATATCATATTATTATAAGGCACGGTGGGGAAACAGCAACAAATGACATCTCCATCTTGCCAACCCACCACAAGCTTGATGATATGTCAAGGAGGTGGCCACACCCTTACACTACTAGATCCCCAGTGCTTCAACTGGTGCTTCAGCTTGATTCCCACTCCACCTTTAATTCCTCATCATCCAGGAACACTTTGAATCCAAGCCCAAATCCCAAACAATTTGAAAATAAATCTCAGTTATGAGAGTACAGTATTAGCAAGCTGGTTTGTTCTTATGATAAAGACTAGGAATCAGTCTAATTGAGATCTATTAAAGTGGACTACTGGACCAGCCTCCTTTTCAGCAGGGAGAGTTATTTTAGCAGTTGTTGAATTCAACCCTGTGTGGAGAAAGCAAACCATTAATTTCAGTGAGCTATTAAAAGCCTTTCAGCATCACTTGGAAAGGCTTTGTATACTATGAAGAATGACTTAGGGAGCTGGGGTTGTTTAGCCTAGAGAAGAGAAAGTTAAGAGGTGATATGATTGCTCTGTTTAAATACTTGAAGGGTTGTCATACTGAGGAGGGGACAAGCTTGTTTTCTGCTGCTCTAGAAAACAGGACACGGAACAATGGATGCAAGCTCCAGGAAAAGAGATTCCACCTCAACATTAGGAGGAACTTCCTGACAGTAAGGGCTGTTCGACAGTGGAACACACTCTTTCCTCGGAGTGTAGTGGAGTCTCCCTCCTTGGAGGTCTTTAAGCAGAAGCTGAATGGCCATCTGTCGGGTATGCTTTGATTAAGAGTTCTTGCATGGCAGAAGGGGGTTGGATTGGATGGCCCTTGTGGTCTCTTCCAAATCTTCGATTCTATGATTACAGCTATGACAGGGTTACCAAAACATTGGGAATGGTGCTTCTAGTTTGCAGTGCAGTGATGTTTTGGCTCCATCATCTTCAGCATCAGCACCTCCTGTCTCTGTATCAGAAGCCTATATGGCTTTTGTGGGCTTTTGCAGGCAGGAAAACTGGCTAATGAGGTGTCACCAGGTGGGACTGGGGATGGAGCCCAGATACTGCTGAAAGTAAGGGTTCACTATGATCCATTCCTGGGGTATTTAAGGCAGGATGCTCCATACCCTTCAACAGTTCACTTGAGAATTCCCTCTCCACCCACTCTCTCTTTACTTCTTGTGTGTAAAGTATTAGAGTTTTACTCTGTAATCCATCAGTTGGGCAGTTTTAGTATGGGACCTGGATCCAGTTGGGAAAAAACAGGGACTGTATGCCTACCAGACAGGTTGAGAGGAGTTTTTATGGAACCTTGTGGGTATGAGAACGTGGATCATGCCTAGCTTAGGGGCAAGTGATTACACACCACTCTCCAGTGGCAGAAGAATCATACAGTGGCACATACCCAAGTGGATTCCCTCATCTATCATTCTGGTCAACCAGCAGATGGGTTGGATCATATAGTTTAGATTAGCCAAAGGGTGGGTTGTCTAATACCTGGATCTGGGGACCATTTTCTTACCAGTGTACGTAGTCTACATGCTTGTGTGGAACCTAGCTTGTTCGTGAGTCCAAAATTCAGATCATATACAGTAATTATCAATGTCAATCCATGCTGTCTGATGTTATTGAAAAACATATACAGTATACCTGCAGCACACATTAACAACTCTTCGAGGATCTCTCTCTTTCTATGTTCTAGGAAGTAGGCAAAAAATATTTTCTAGGAGACCACAAAGAAAGAAAAATAAGAGAGTTAGGGGGTATGTTGGAAACCTTAGTTTGAAGTAGTAGCCAAATTACATGCAATGCATGAAATGCAATCTAAGAGATTTTAATAGTTCCCCCAAAATAAGATGACTGAATCTGCTGAAGGGATAAGCAGATGAGTAGCACTGTTTAAACCTTTTATTCTGGGGATAAATAAGAGGGATTACATCATTTAGACTGTCTGATATAGTGTCTAAATTTTTACACAAATAAGTGTAGAATAGTACATCAAATGACAGTGATTAATTTGGTTGGAAGTAATAGGCCACCTGTTGTTACTTTTAGACATCACATATGGACTGAAACAGAATTCATAAACGCTTTTGCAAATCCTTTTAAAAGTATTATTTAAAAATTCATTATGATCAGTATAGTACATATCCCTTCATTTTGTCTCTCTCTTTTTTATTGGAGAAATCCCATCAGTAATAAATGAGTGTATCACTAGAGTTTGGCAAAGTTCTTGGGGCTACAGTTCCTAAAAGCCACTAGCCAACATGGCTGGTGACCATGCCACCTAGTGAATTCTATGAACTATAGTTCAAAGAAGTAATATTTTACAAAGATTTTTGCATCACTGTAGCATGTTCATTTCTAGACACTGAACAGAGTATAAGCATAAAATAGCACAGAAGGCTTAGAATTACAGAGGAAAATTCAGAAACCAAGCCTGCTGCCACACTGCAGGTCTAATGCAGTTTGTTGGTGCTTTAACTACCATGTCTCAATGCTGTGGAATTCTGGGATGTATAGTTTGTTCTGGCACCAGAGCTCTCTGACAGAGAAAGTTAAGTATCTTACAAACCTTCAAATCCCAAAATTCCACAACCCTGAGCTATGGCAGTTAAAACTGAATTAATCCTGCAGTGTAGATGCACCCCAAGATGGTACATTACACTGGACAACCCCAACCTCTTGGAGGCTCTGGGTAGTTTGTACTGAATAGATATTCAACTAAAATTGAACTCTGGTACAGTTTAAGTAGGGCAGTTCTCAAGCCTGATGACTGCCCTGAACAAAGTTCTTCAGCTTTTCAAGTTGAATCTAACAGGCAGAAGACAATGTAGCTGGCTCCCAATTCTACAAAGAGCAAGGTTACAACAACATCAGTGATTTCCAATGAACACAGTGGTAGGTAATCCCACTATTACTGTCCTAAAAACAGGAATCCACATCATCATTTAATAAATAAGTGTTGTAATAAACATTCAGAGCAGGTCTTGGCCTTGCAATATTGTATCTAAATGCTGGCAGAAAAAAAATCAATGTTTGAATGCTCCCCCAGGATAAGAAGGTAAGTTGTGCATTTAAAAACCTGACAAAACACACAGAGAGAGCAAGTTCTAAGCAAGTTCTTCCTGACTTGCTATTTTTGTAAATACACTATTGGTTTTTATATGCACAGTGATGTTTCTTTTCCAGGAAATTCTGAATTGGAAAAATGTCCCATACCCTAAATAAGCGAAATCAGATTTAGAACATTTATTTGACTTACGTTTACTAAACAAAACTTTCTAATGTCCCAACAACCCATATGTATTTGATATTTAATATCTGACTATGGAAAAGGAAAAAAGAACATTTTATGTGGTTTAAATGTTATTTTCAAATAAACCTAATGCTTATGTGGAAATTATTTTTATTAGAATATTTGTCTTTAAATCGTCCAAACATTTACAGTACTTCCTTACATTACTTGTTTTAATTGAAGGAGAAAGAACACAGCAAATACTAGTGTTGTAAAATCCTCTTTTCCTTGGGACTGTAGCTGCCAACAGCCCCAGCCTGGACTGCCAATGGTACAGAATGCTAGTTTTTGCAATCCAACAACATCTTTTGGGAGGGGGCGATCACATGTTGCCTACCCCAGTTCTAGATGGATGATCAATTTAACCTTCCATTTTCCAGAATGAGATGGTACAGCGTAACAAAAGCTGAAGTTCTAAACTGTTTTGATCATATGCTTTCAGTTGGAAAACTATAAAATACAGAGGAAAACTATAAAATACAGTAGTCCACCAGGAGTCCCAATCTGATCAGTTTCTCTGGCACTTTATATGCAAAATCACTCTTACAAAAGGACATTTACTCCAGACAGTGATGTGCAAATCTGGGTGTCTTGGCTCATTGTGGACCATTAGTTCTTAACCTCTGGCCCTCCTTATGTTTTGAATTTCTCAGGAGCCGCAGGCAGCATGGCAATGGTCAGAGATTCAAGGAGCTTAAGTCTGAACCATCTGGGAGGCTAAATGTTGAGAACCACTATCTCATGTGACCAAGTCTGCTTCCTACCCTTCCTTTGGAAAAGCATACGTATTTGTTTTCTCAGCATTCATTTACTGAAAGGGCTTCAAGGTGAAGACAGATGTCACACTGAAAGAGTGACAGTTATAGAAGGTTTGCTACTCTCAATGTTTAACCTAGCTTGCAGGTAGTTATAGATATCAGGCAAGTTGAACACTGATTCAGTCATCAGTTTTGATTCACTTGTTCTCCCAATTCAGGTGGGGTGACCACCTGAAATCAGAGACCCTTGCCCAAGAGCTGCCAGGTGAGTTGGGTGGGCCTACCTGGGAGAGGGCCTACATGGCAGGAGCATGACTGTTTTCATTTGGGCTAACTGCATTTTTTTAAATCTGTTTTAAAACAGTAGCTTTAAAAGCTTTAAATGTTCATCTTAAGCTACCAGAAAGACTTTAGTTATCAGGAGACTAAATGTTACAAATAACTAAAAACAGGGTACTGTTGGTCCCCCTTATCCACAGATTCAAGCATCTACAGCTTGAAAATCTTCAAAAATATATAAATTCAAAAAAGCAAACCTTGATTTTGCCATTTTATATAAGGGGTACCATTTTACTGTCCCACTGTATTTAATGGGACTTGAGCATCTAAAGATTTTGATATCCATAGGGGGTCCTGGAACCAAACCCCAACAGATACTAAGGGCCCACTGTATTTTTTAAAGCACATAGTATTCATTCATCTTTTGCCCTTTTAATGCCAACATTTTAAAAAGAAGCAAAATTCTTCTAGTACAGTGGTATAATGGTTTGAGTACTGGACTGTGACTTTGGAGATCTGAGTTTGAGTTTCTGCTTGGCCATGAAAACCCACTGGGTGACCTTAGGCATGTCACATTCTCTTAGCTTCAGAGAAAGGCAAAGATAAACCTCCTTTCAACTTCCTGCCCCCTTAATAGAATCACCTTAGGGTTGTCAAAGTCAGAAACAAACTTGGCAGTGGAATGTCATAGCCAAGTGGTAACACAGGAACTGATCAACTGGTTACCTTCCACAGATGTCTTCCCCATGCTTCAAAATGACAAGACTAGTTTTTCAGAGCTTCTGTTTCAAGAAGAAAAGGTATATGGGCAGAATGGAAAGAAGATGTATATCAAATGCCTTGTACACAACTCTTTTGGCTTGTACTAACCAAGACAGGCAGGGGGGACTGAGCCACCACAATTCAAAAAGGATTTTGACAAGCTCCAGCATGTCCAGAGGAGGATGCCCAAAATGGTGAAGGGTTTGGAAAACATGCCCTATGAGGAAAGACGTAGGGAGCTGGATATGTTTAGCCTGGAGAAGAGAAGGTTAAGAGGTGATATTTGAAGGGATGTTACACTAAGGCTGGAGCAAGCTTGTTTTCTGCTGTTCCAGAGAATAGGACCCAGAGCAGTGGATCGAAACTACAGGAGAAGAGATTCCACCTCAACATTAGGAAGAACTTCCTAGCAGTAAGAGCTGTTAAACCCTGAAAAAACTCCCTTGGAGTGTGGGGAAGTCTCCTTCCTTGGAGGTTTTTAAACAGGCTGGGTGGCCATTTGTTGGGGGTACTTTGATTCTGTGTTCCTGCATGGCAGGTGGTTGGACTGGAGAGCCCTTGAGATCTCTTCCAACTCTATCATACTATGCTTCTATATTTCTAATCCACCATCCATACTAACATCCAGCAATGGTGGCAAGAGGAAATTGCTGTATCAAGTCCAGGGCTAACCTAGCTGAAAAATCTGGATTGGATTCACCCATGAAAATAGACTATCCCTGGGCTCCAGCACAGTGAAATCTGCTACCCATGTAACTCTGTTTAGGGCCATTCTATATGTTAATTATCAATGTATCAGCTGCCATAATGTATCAGAATCCCACCCTATCAGTAGTGATCCTCTGTGGTCAAGGAGCATCCACTTTGACTCCCATTGAGGAGAAAGGTGGGTCAGCCATGACCATTTTGGGTTGGAATTAAAATGTAGCAAACATATTCCCACACCAGAGCCATTGGTTTGAAAATATTAGATCCCTATTCAACATCACTTAAATGTTCTTTTTTAAAAAGAACCATCACAATGTGTTCCTTCCTCAACAGTTTCTGTGCAGAACAAACCATGTATTTTATCACTCAAGATCTCACTGGCAACCCTCAGATAAGAGATTTCAAGTGTAAATTCCCAGAGGGATTTACTTGGATATCTAGCAAAAGATTCTGATTCCAGTGTCTTCTTACCAACAAGTTTGGCGTATACATTAAACCAGAAGGGCAGGGAAGACAGAGGGAAGGAATCAGTCACTGAGTTTGATTATTAAATTATTTCATTTTTAAAGTAATGAAAGGAAAGTATACTTAAGCAGTTTCATATGTAAACAACAAAAAGCAGTTCATCTGGGAGAGATTCATACTCTGTGCACAGAACAATATGTAGTTCTTATTGTTTTGTACTTCCCAGTTTAGAATTTATCCAATTAAATATCTATTGTGCGATGGGCCTGGCATGAGGGATTCCATTTACAGGAAATATTTCTGAGATCACAAACACTTCAGGCTAAATGCAAGCATTGGAGCAGATGGTAACTGATTCAGTAGGACTATGCTTTGGGGTTCTAGAAGGGGGGAAGTCTTGGAAAATAAACGCTTGCTGACAAAATAACCTTATTATAAGGGTGAAACATACAGCTTCATCCAGGAAGAAGCTAGGGACTCAGTTATGCAACATAGTCCTGTTAACTAGTTTTTGCAAAGAATTCAAAGACTAGCAGTGGAGGTTCATTGTTGCTATGTGCCTTCAAGTCGTTTCCATCTTATGGCAGCCCTAAGGCAAATCTATCATCAAATTTTCTTGGAATTTCTTTAGGGGGGTTTGCCATTGCTATCCTCTGAGGCTGAGACTTGTCCAAGATCATCCAGTGGATTTCCATGGCTGAGCTGGAATTTGAAACCTGATACCCCAGTGACCTAGTCCAACACTCAAACCACAACACCAGTCTGGCTCTCTTAGCAGAGAAGGTACAGTTACCTATATGAAAGACTGGCCAACACTCCATTACAATGCAGAAGGAAGTCTTGTTAATTTAGGCAGAACTCAATGTAAAAGAGGCTTCTAGGTCTTTTTTTCTGAGGGTGACTTTGCATGTCACTTAGATGCACTGTAGTTAGAAGGTAAATTGTGCTTCATGTTTTTTATAGCTAGCTTATCAGCTCTAAAAAGGACACTGCAAGGGTAAGATGCACAAGATCAGGATGTGATGTGGACACAAACTGCACATGTTACTGGTTGAAGTTCCTTTTCTAATATTGCACCCAGTAATATGCTTCCAGCAAACAATCTGAGGTGGCAATCCTAAAGAAATTTACATGGAACCAGGTATGAATAAGAAATCACTTTAACTTTAAATAAAACTGAAAAATTCTTCATTTGGGGATGGGAAGAAACTGAGAATAAAACCTCTGATTATGGTAGACTTTGTCCTTCCAGGCATAAGGCTTTGACCAGTTTATTTTTAATACTCTGGGTATGAACCCTGTGTATTTAACTTTGTTAAAGCTGAATTGGGATTACCATCTCTTTTTTATTTTCTGACATACTTATTGACGTATGTATGCCAAGCACATACAACACAACAGTCTCAGTACTGAAAATAACTGAATGCTTTGAATTTGGCTAGCACAGGTGCTGGAAAATGTTTTTATTTGGCTTTAAAGTATTTACCAAAATTGCCAATTTTGTCATATTCAAGATAGAAATAATTCATTTTTAAAAATATGATGGAGGTGAAAATGAAACTGATTGTCCACCTCTCAACCAGAGATTTAGGTCTAATCTGCACTGCAGAAATCATACAGTTTGACACCACTTTAACTGCCATAGCTCAGTGCTATGGAATCCTGAAAGTTTAAGTTTGTTGTGGCACCAGAACTCTTCCACAGAGGCAGCTAAATATCTCACAAAACAACAAATCCCAGGATTCTTTAGCACTGAGCCATGGCAGTTAAACCGGTATCAAACTGTATTATTTCTGCAGCACAGATTAGACTCAAGTCCCATTAAATATGTGTTGCTGATCACTCATTCACTTTACCTGCTCCATATTTCAATACAAAGTATACAAATATCTCACATGAGCACCCTTAACTTTTTAAAGTATGCCCCAACAGAAGAGAGTTTTGGACCATCTGAGGTCAGTCACTACAAATAACAGTAGTAACAAAAACAAACAAGGCACTATAATAGACAGGGCTGGTGTTAGGAAGCTGCCAGGGAAGTGGACTGATGTAATGACACAGTAATTTTGAAATGATTTTCCAACATTTTATTTTATATTTTAAGCCTTTTTCTTTTTCTTCTTTTTTCACCCTTGGATCTTACAGATGTCAGGAGGCATTTTGCCTTGGACATGAACTATGATTTTGTCCAGTGCATAGAAGGCTCTGTTCAAGTACATTTACAAAATCAGATGGCGACCCTATGGCACGAGTGCCAAAAGTGGCACTCAGAGCCCTCTCTGTGGGCACACACACCATCACCTCAGCACAGAGTTTGCCTGAGGGACATGGCACTTTGCGATAAATAAGTGGGTTTTGGGTTGCAGTTTGGGCACTCAGTCTCTAAAATGTTTGCCATCACTGGGTATCGGATCAAGTTCATTCTGCAGAATCAGTGAAGTCAAGATCTGCTAAAACACCATTTTCTATCCAACTGGGCACAAACCAATTATCTGCTTAAGGAACTGTCCAAAACAACAACAAAAACAAAACACTTCTGTTGTGCTTATCATATCTGTAGTCCACCCTTCCTCCAAGGAATTCAACTGAGAATTTACAGGGTTATTTCATTTTTCCCTCACAAGAATTCTGTGAGGTGGATAATACAGAGGAACATTCATTTGTGTAAAAGCATCCAGGAACTTGCCGTGTTTTGAACCCTGGGTTGCTTCCACTATAGCCCTTTTCTCTGGAATTGCTATCCACAATGAACAATTTTAGCAAAATCATCCACATGATGTTTTTGCCAAGTTGCTGTCATGCAGTGTTTTCTGTGTTGTCTTCCCATCTGTTTTCAGCCATGATTCTTGTTGTGCTGTGTTCTCTCTCTTTTTTTCTGCAGCAACAACCTGGTTGCTTTCAGATTTTTTATAAGATGTTCCTTTAAATACAAAAGCATCTTGCGTGAGTGTTCAGTCTGTTTTATTGTTTTTTGGGTCAACACAGCTGGTGGCTTAGTGCTTATTGTGGTTGGTGTGCTGAATTGAAGTATGGATGATCCAGGTTCTGGTCTCCACTGAGCCATGCAACTCACCCAGACAATCTTGGGAAAGATTGAGTGATAATCTGAACACCTCATAAGGTTGTTATTGGGATAAAATGGGGAGGAGGAGAGCCTAGAACTCAGTGAAAAGGTGGGGTTTAATTACTGATAACAAACTAGCTTAACTAAAGTGTTGCCATATTGGAAAGAAATGAAGTAAATTAAAAAAAATAGGAACAATACCCACCCATCCCACCTCACCAAGAACTAAGAACTGACTAAATTATCTCCAGCACCAGTAAACAAGGAAATAATGAAAGAGTTGAATCTGAAAACAGGAAGCTTTTAATTCCCACTGGAAAGAATTTTTGCTATATGGAACTTCTGAACAGACATCTTATAGGAAGATCCTGGCCATGGGAAAGCTAGTTAATATAATGCTATGTTAAATGACGCATGGAACTTCTGTTTCAATTCTACTTCCAATGAACTGTGGAAAAGCAAAGCCTCAGCAGCACTAAGCCATATTGCTTTTCCACATGGGGTGCTTCCAAATGGACAGATTCTACAGCTATCAATCTACTATGCTTTCTTTCCCTCCTTTGTAAATTTTATTTTTGTGTGTGTGTTAAAATGGAAGGAGAGATGGGAAACATATGAGGGCAACTAATGAAAGGCCACATCACCTGGACATTTCAACCTTTGAATGAGGCATGATAATTATAAGATCAAAAAGGCTCATCTGAAAGTACCCATGTTTTTCTTCAGCCACCTACCTTTTAGACCAGTTGATATCACACATATCACCACAAATGGGTTTCCACTGTATGAAAGTGGTGTGTATGTGTGTGGTTTTTTTTATGTGACAACAAAATAAATCCATGAAATTGCCTACACTGCTGATTATAATATTTATGTCCTAACCTATAATCAGTCATCTCAGCACATCATACAATACTATCAAATGAAACAGGCTGAACAATTTAAAATGTAAAACAGTAAAAGATTAATATATTACAGGCTCTGAAATATATTAAACTATCTTACCATTAGAACAAATCTGCAATAATTAAAACCATGTGCACTGTATAAGCTAAATAAAAGGACTCAGAAGTCTAAAATAGAAAATCACATTTAATACAAAGCCATGTTTTAACCTGCTATTGAAATGAAGCCAATATAGCATCAATCAGATATCTAAGGGGAGGGCATTCCACAATCAGAGTAGCACCACAGAAAAGACCCTTTCCCATGTTTTCACACCATATAGTGGCATCACTGGTGGCATAGAAAGAAGGACCCCTCTAGCAAACCTCAGTTCTTGAGCAGTAATATGGAGGTAATATCAACATATTCAGTGTGTGAGCATCTTTTACTATGTAACTACATTCATGTTCACTCAGAAGGAAGAAATACAGGGTGTCTGAAAATTATCTTTACAATTTTTATTGGATGTGGAATTGAAATGGTCAAGATAATTTCTGGACACCCTTAACTCCATCTAATGGAGATGTCTTCAAATATGCATAGGATTGCTGCCTAAGAAATATGTGTGTTTTTGTAGCCATATCTTGTAAACAGTAGACTGCCCAACGTTTTTAGACTCCACCACCTATTAGTCCCCTGACATCACCACCAATAATAAGGGATGATGGGGTTTCCAGAAACACATTCGCCACCTTTGATCTAATATGCAGCCTTCTAATCATTGATGGAATACAATTTTCAGTACTGCCTATGCTGTCTAGGGCTGCTGGGAGTTGCAGTTCAACATCTAGATGGCTAGATTATTCTCACCCTGATCTAATGCAAAGAAATAGTTTCTACTGAATTAAAGATGCACATTATAATGTATGCAAATTACATCTCTCAGGAATATGTATCCCTCTAAATAAGAGATGGGCTACTGAAAAGAGATAGGGTGGGTCATGCTATCCTCCACAGAATTGCTCCCAGCACAACTGGAAATAATGTAACCACTTATGGATGCTTGTTTGGCTGAAAAACAGACTTTTCTTCTTTTTGTTTATTTTGTTTTGTTTTGTTTTGGGGGTTGGGAAAAGTGAAGGGCGAGGAGAACCACACCTCCATAAAGGTAATTCATGGCTGAAAATCCTAAATGGGAGCTAACAGTTTTAGGGCCACTGGATGGGGTCTGCTGGCTGCATATTATTCCCATGTTTTTAATACACAATCCGTGTGTGTGTGGCACCTTCAAATCGCCTGTTGTACTTATGCTGACCCAATAAATTTCAATAGTTTTTCATCGGGTTTTGTCAGTTCCTTCCTCTGAAATGTAGCCTACAACACCTGGTATTCATTGATGGTATCCCATTCAAACACCTAGAACAGACTCGTTTAGCTTCTAAGATCAGATGGGATCTGGTGCCTCAGGGCAGGGTAGGCAACCTTTTTGAGCCGGGGGCCAGTGTTGCTGTCCCTCAGACAACTGGGGGGGCACGAAGCCACAAAAAAAAAAAAAATTAATAATTTTTTAAAAATAAATATAATAAATAAACAGGAACAAATGTAGGAACAAAACTTTCAAATGGAAAGACACTTTTTTTAAAAATGGAGGACAAAACGCGACAAAATTTTGCTAATTTTTAAAAAAATGTTAATAAAGCATGTTCTGAGGTTCTATAGACAATTGCCCCCCAAAGGCCCCGGCGGCAATCGGGCAGGACGGGCTGGGGCCGGTCCCAAGGCCTTGCCGGGACGCACCGGGCCCACGGGCCACAGGTTGCCTACCCCTGCTCTAGGGTATGTGGACCACATAATCTATAGTACATTTCCATTTGAAAGGTACTGTAGGCTATATTTCAAAGGAGGGCAATCGCAAATCATCTCTGAGTAAAGACAGCCCTCTATGTCCACAGATTTTTTTATCCACGGATTCAAGCATCCATTGCTTGAAAATATTTTTAAAAATATATAAATTCCAAAAGGAAGATCGTGATTTTGACATTTTATATAAGGGACACCATTTTACTATACAATGTGACTTGACCATCCACGGATTTTAGTGTCCATAGGGAGTCCTGGAACCAAACCTTAGAGGATAGGCCCAGTACATTCTTTACTTAAGAAAACTCTATGAAATTTTGGGGGCTGCCCCTTTGACAAGCCACTTGAAGGCACTTATATGTACATGAGCTCAACAGAGCTCACTTTCTAGTAAGCATGCTTAGGATGTTGGTCTTCTTTTATTTGCTTGGATCATAAATTACTTAAACCTAGCAAAAATCAACTTTATCTTGAAAACTGGTAAAAAAAAAAACCTTGGCGCGTTACAGACGGGCCCTTCCGGCGCCCCCGTCACGTGCTAGGGGTTGGCCGAGGACCTAGCGTCCACACTGGCCTCACCCCTAGCACATGACGGGAGCGTAATAATGGCGGCACCCGATATACACAGGCGCCACCATTATTACGTGCCAGACGCATAGTGTCCGCACGTCATGCCCCGGATATGACGCTGCGAGTGTGTGCCTCGCGCCTCACGGCATCACATCTGGGGCACAAGAAGAAGTGCCATTTCGGCGCTTCTTTTTAGCTGTGCCGGGAAGCCTCGCGGTCTGGCCGCTGGGGCTTCTTGGCGCAGCTAATGACAGCGCAGGGAGAGCACCGCTTTTCGGTGCTCTGTAACGCGCCCTTGTCTTCTTCAAAAGAAGAGCAATTAGTGATTTTGCTGGCTACTAATTGACAAATGTAGCTGATACTGATATTGTCTGGGAAAAAGCTAACACACAATCTTAGACAAAAAGGCAAACTTCCCCAGATCCTCCAGATCCAGTGTCTGTGCTGTACAAACATACAAATACTGTTTAAATTCTTCTGCATTTTTGCTGAAGGTTTCCATTCTGGGGCAGAAGAACTGGGTCAATTCATTCCCTCCTCCGCCCCAAATTATGGCAACTATCACAGGAGAGCAAGATTATTTGAAACATCCATTGTGTTTTCTCCTTCTGATATACCCTTTTCATGTGCTGCATGTTCCAGCCTAGTCATATGATTACTCAATACCCCCTGATAAGGAGGGATATTATCCAACAGTTTTCAGAATATGAGCCACTTGTTCCATCCACCCTCATCAAGTGTGAGCTGGTTATATAATTAGGAGTTCTGTTAATGACAAGCAAAACAGTCTAGCAAACATCCTATCAAATAAGTCGTATCACTATAATAATAGCCACAATTAAGACTGTTGTGTACACATTGTAGTTCTGATACATCAAAAGGGGGTTGTCATAGTTTGGTCTATTTCCACAATTTTTGTTAGACTGCATGAGGAGAACAAAGGAATCAGCTTCCTAATATAAACTCAGCAAAAGCTTTTCCTGCTATATATATTTCAGGATGACTCCCATAAAGGATACATGAATTTAGCAGGGGAAGAGAATAGCTAGAGCCAATGTGGTGCAGTTCTAGTACTCTGCAAGGCCAGGTTTCAAATCCCCACTCAGCCATGGAAACTCACTGGGTGACTTTGGACAAGTCACTGTATTTCAAGCTTGCCAAGAAAGCCCCATTATAGGCTCACCATAAGTCAAGAAAAATTTGAAGGCAACAGAACAACAATAATAGTGGAACAGCAGTTGTTCTAAAAATTGTCAGGCTGAATATTATTCAAAAGATACCTCAGATCTAGTAAGAATGATGGTCATGATGTCTGGCTGGTTCTGGTAGTTGTATCGTAGTCCAAAAACAAAATAACTTTTCCAGGACCTGGTAAGAATACACACACAGTTCCTTGGATATATCCCCTATTCAGTTCAGTTATTTTAACCACTATAACTAACACTGGCTAAGTTGAGAGGCAGCAAAGACAAAATAGTCTAAGACAAAAGGATAAAAGAAGTATGGACCTATATAGATTCTGAAGCCAGGAGGGCAAACAAAAGGGGAAAAAATAGATTCAAGACACAGAGTTGAAAGGGGCAATGTCTTGGCTGTAACAAGCTGCAGTTATAAAAACCAGCCAATAAGAATATGAAAAATAAAAATAAACTGACCCCTCAGCTCCTTGCCGTCCACCCTCTACTCCAGTTTGTCATCCTTTCTTTTCCAGCTTTCCAAGAACAAACAGAATTATTCAAATAGATGTCAACAGTAATCAACAGCATGTGACACAGCACAGTGTAGTGCTTTGAAGGTTGGACTACAACTCTCGATTCCCTGCTCAACCATGGAAACCCACTTGTGTAAGTCATACATTCTCAGCCCCAGAAAACTCCATGATAGGTTTATCTTAGGGACACCATAAATTGAAAATGATCTGAAGGCACAATTAACAATATAAAAACTGACCGACATAGTGGAATGAAGACACAATGAAATTAGTGTCCCAGTGACTCCACCTCTCTCCATCATATGTAAATCAAGCTACTGTCCAAAGACTTTTCTCTCTACTTAAAGCCAGGTAAAGCTTCCCATCAAACAGCAGTTCCTGGTTCAGATGTAACATGAAACCATAGTGTGTTGAAGATTAAGTACAATCTATCCAAATCTGTCAAGATTAATAACCGTATTTACAAGTTTTTAACACTTTTTTCTTATTAAAGTTTTATATAGAACAGTAGGTTATCCTCTACCCTTTCTCTCCCTTCCGAAGACAACATTTCATTGGAATTTATCCTGGGAATATCCTGGGAAAATTGCGTAATTACACAAAATGACTTCACATGTCGTCGCACAAAACCCACCATTAAAGTAGTCACAAAGGAGCATTAACACACATCTTTTTACTTTTGGGATTTCAATGACAATGCATTTCCGATATCACTTTATTTATGCAATTGCGTGTGATAATCATTTGCACAATTACTCGCCATTTTTGCTTTACTTGCAGGATGCTTTAAATGTGCTTTAGTCTCCCTTTAATGCCGAAATTAGCCTCAGTGTGATAAACTCCTATGTTTAAAAAACAACCAGATAGTAACAAGCAAAAAACAAACAAACAAAAACGGAAACAATCAGTTTCTAAAAGTGCTCATGATGAAAGCTTCTAGAGCAATGGTGGGCCATTATCAGAATTTAAATAAGATACATATGTTATACATTTACAGTACTCTATAAATAAAGCTTAATAATAATTATAATAAATGGATCCCATGTGGCCTCAAAAGTATCATCTGCTATTTTGCCCCTAGTAAGGTGAAGTTTAAATATCAATTTCTCCAGCAGTTCAAGGATTCAAATTATCAAGCCACCAACATGTGGATAAATCTTGCTGATTCTTTCCAATCTGAACCTCGCAAGCTCTTCTAACCATGTTTTGAAGTTGGCTTGTACCAGTCAACCATAATTAACACTATCCACAGCTACATGACAACAGGTTAAACAGGGACCAATTGCTTCCAACATTTTCCTTATAATTTGTTGAGGAAGGGGAGGGGGTTGAGCAACCTCAAGCCCTAGGGCCACATGTGGCCCTCAATATATTTCACGTGGCCCTCAGCATAATTTCAAAAGCCATCTGTTAGCTCTTCAGTTCCAGCTTCTGGCAAGAACAATCTATCATTTTCTCAGCTGTCTACTGGGCAGAGAAGAGAGATGGACATCTAGAAGAAAGGGATGGGACAAAAGATGAGGACTGACAGAGAACAGGGAGGGAGGCAAAAAGCAAGAGGCCCTGCACACTTTTTGTATTTTGCTTCATCTACCACTGGTTTCATTCCTAACCATCTCTGTCATAGTGGCTAACAATAGATGAAGGAATATGGCCCCCACAGAGGAGAGGTCAAGTTCAAATGCTACTGTCTGCCCAGCACCACCACATGTCTGCTCATAAGTAAGTGGCACTTTGTTTTGTTTTTACTGAACAAGTTTTATCAGCTTTCGCCTACATTTAAGCAAACAGAATTGCATCTACAACATCTTTCAATGGGACAAAGAGTATGTCATGTGCTCTCAAGAGAGGAATGATATTTCAGTAACAAATCTTTACCCTGAATGTGTGTGTGTGTTTTTAAAGCACTTATGGGTCAGACCGCAAAGGAAAAGAGCTCTTTTATCCTTGTCATTTCTGAATCCATGAAAAATACACAACTGAGAAGGTTGTGTAGCTTATGCTTTCTCTTCTCCCATTCCCTCTGGCTAAGGCAAATGTAAAAGAGTACATCACCTGCAGTTCCAACACAAGCAAGCTACACTCATAATGGCAACTTCATCTCCCATTTTAAGCAAGGAGTAAGTCTTAACAACTATTTCTGTACCCAAAGCTATTTTCCATTTAAGCAGAGGAAGAAAACAATCAACCTAATTGTTTCTTTGAAGGCCACTCATCCTTTTTCCTGCATAAAATGATTATGACACCTACTCATAACTCAGTTGTTACCCACACAATGTAACTGTCAAAATCCAAGGTGGCTTGTTAGTTGACAGCAATGTTTAAAGAAATGCTTTTGATTTCCCCTAGGGTTTGTTGTTGTTGTTGTTGTTATTTTGGCATGTATGTATGCCTTTTCCATATCTACTGGAAAGTATCAACAGATGTGAAATATTTTACAACAGGTTTCTTACAAGAGCAACTAGAGGGCACACATTCTAGTTCCACACATAATAAACTTCAAATTTTAAAGGAAACACATTGCAGACTGCAAGCACTTTTATGGCAGCAATTGCCCCATCTGCACAGGCCAGAATACTCCAGGAGCTCCCCCAACCTCCTCTCATTACCAGGGGGACCTCCATTCTGATGCCAGGTGGCTGTCTGCATGTGTGTCCTGCTGTGCCGCCTAGTGGTGCTACCAGCAACAGTAATTCACTCACTTCTGAGGTCAGAACGAAGTGCACAGCATCAGTTACATGGCTGGGTGCCTCATTCTGACCTCAGAATGAATAACTCTTGGCAGCAATGGTGTTGATGGGTGGCATACAATTTACACAGTTGCCCAGTGTCAGAATGGAAAGATTCAGATTTTCTGGGAAGATCCAGAGTAAACATGGCGTTTCTTTAGTCTGTATTAAGAGGAGTATACCCTGGGAATATTCTTTCAGTTCATTCAATTCATTTGAGATATGGCGCTGGAGAAGAGTTCTGAGGATCCCGTGGCCAGTCAAAAAGAGAAGCAAATGGGTCCTAAAGCAGATCAAGCCCAAAATCCACTATGATTAAGTTGAGGCTGTCGTACTTTGGTCAGGTCATGAGAAAGAATGACTCACTGGAAAACACAATAATGCTAAGAAAGGTGGAAGGATGTAGAAAGAGAGGAAGGCCACATGCTAGATGGATGGACTCTATTAGGGAGGCCATGGGTATGGGTTTGCAGAAACTAAACAGAGTAGTGGAGGATAGGGAGTCTTGGAGCTGTCTCATCCACACGGTTACCATGGGTTGAAATCAACTCAAGGGCAGTTAACAACAACAACACCCTGGGTTTGGTGCTGAACAAGCAGGATGTTGTCCCATTTATTAATGCCAGACTCAGGGTTTGGGCCATGCATTGTCTGGACTCAGTGCCAAGATGATGGGCGAAGGCTTGTTTATTTAGCCTGTGCAGGTAGGGACAATCTGAATTACAAGCCATTTCTTCACTTTAGTGAATTGCCAATTCTCTGACTAATTGAACCATTCTCAGGTCAGGTACTCTGTTGTGCTGGGCTGCTGTTCTTCCAGGTGGGGAAGGCAGAAAAACGAAAGACAGGCAATAAGAGCAGGGGATGGCAACTGCTCTTTGTTCCGTTTACTGGCAAAGTTTCCTAATGGGTTCTTGTTGGACACAGGATTCCTACAAATCAGCAACAACATCTTCATAAAGCCAAGTTACTACCTTAAAATTCACAGGCATCATTCCAGTTCCTATTTAGGCACAAGATGTTCTTCCCAGCTTCAAGGCAGCAAGGACTTGAAGCTGGGAAGCTGGGAAACACCAGACTCAGCTAAGTACATTTATCAGGGTCTCTTCTTGTCATTAACTCCCATTAGTCTGGCTCATTCTGTAATTTATCTCTAAATTCACCAATTTATCGAACTACCTCATCAAGCTCACAAAATAAAATGTTGCCTATTAAACGTTTTACAACATTTAAGACATCTTAATGCTACATTGCGAAAGCAGAAAAAGAATGGGTGGGAATACAAGGAAGTGTTGTTTAAGCTTAGCACCCTTGCCATATTAACTTCTAGTTTAAATAAATATTCTCTTCACCCAAATTAAGTACTTTTTAATCTCCTTGATTTCAGTGGGAAAGTTTTAAGCACATGCTTCACATTCCCACCAAAATAAAGAAGACTTTAAAAGTGATTAACTTGGATGGATTGTACCCAAATAAAAGCTTTCTGGTATAATATAGCACACACATTTTTATTGATGAAATCAGTATAAACACTTTATTTTGCTTCAATATATGTTTGGAAGATGATATTTCTACTAGTTATACTCCCCCCGCCGCACATCTCTTTATATTTTCTTCTGCTTTGGGTGACTTATAACACCCGCCCCCTAATTAAGACTACAGTCGGCCCTTCTTATACACGGATTTTTTATACACGGATTTAAGCATACATGGTTTGAAAATGTTCCAAAAAAGTATAAATTTACCTTGATGTTCCATTTTTTATTAGGGACACCATTTTGCTATGTCATTATACTTAATGGGACTTGAGCATACACGGATTTTGTTATACACGGGGGATCTTGGAACCAAACCCTAGTGTATAACAAGGATCCACTGTATAGTCTTTATTCATGAGAGGGTCACACACACACACACACACACACACACACACACACACACACACACACACTAAGGCCTGTTACAGACTGCCAAAATAAAGCTGCTTCGGGTCGGGTCTCTTTGGAGGTATGCTATTTAAATGATGCATGCATCCTAAGAATCCGAAAGCTGCACCAAAGCTGCACTCCAGTGCTTAGGAATGGAGTGTGGCTTTGGCGCGACCTCCGGACTCTAAGGACCCATGCATCATTTAAATAGCATACCGTCAAAGAGACCCTAAGCAGCTTTATTTTGGCAGTCTGTAACAGGCCCAAGTTTTATTAGA
>NC_056525.1:164182422-164195283 GCF_019175285.1 Sceloporus undulatus
TAAAATGGCCACTTAAACTGTAGTTCTTGGAATATGTGTCTGTTACCTGACATAGTTATTCAGAACAAAACCAAACAAATATACTCAGAGTCCCTTACCTGTTTTTGCAGGTCTGTTCCTTTCAGAACAAATACAAAAAAAGGTCAGAAACTGGCACTGAAGATTGCATTTACCAGCATGTATTTAAATGATAAAGAAGATGGTGCAGCCATTCTTAAAAGCAAAGCATTCCAGTTTTAGATTCACTTCTGAGAACATCTTAATTACAGTGTTGGCTCTATGTCTGGCAAAATGTCCTCCAATCTGAGTTGTTGCTGCACTCTCGGCAGGCACCTTACATGGCCATTTAAAGATTTTCACAAAGTGGCCCACCACTGAAGGGCAATTTGGGACATTGAAATGGTAAGTCTCTAGACCAAGCTTACCAGATTTAATGGGAAATGGGGGAGACCAATAATGATACACTTTGGGTCCTTACCAGTTTCCCAGGATGTGACATGAATCCTGTCTAATTAGGTTGTGAACCATTAGAGTTTGCTCAGAAAAATAGTTGAATTGCTGAAGTTATTTATGTTTACCAGAAAAAGAAGTGAACATGAAAAAAGACAATAAATGATTGGAAGAAAGCATTCCTCTAATATTTTTGTTTAGTTGTGGCACAGAAGAGATAAATCACTACAAAATATGTATGCAATGTAATCCCATTCAAATATTTAGGTACATTTATTTCACATAGAAGCATACATTTAACACTATAGATCTGTATACATCTACTGAGATGCCCAATAAGCACCCTGGATGAGTGGGATCTCAATTTCACTGGGCTTTATATATATATGCTGTGCTGTAGGCAAATGAAGTCCACCTGTCAGCTAGACTTTCAGGCAAACTATTAATAAATCTTTAGTTAGCACATGTCAGATATTTGCAATTGCACCCTTTTGTCTTGAAGCAGGATTGCAATCCTACACAGTTTTACCTGGGAATAAATCCCAGAGAACTTGATGAGGGGTACCTCTGAGAAGTCATGTAATTGCACTGTAAATTACATTAATGCAATTTACACATAATGCTTGATCATGAATCCTGACAGGTGCATAAAACCCCAGCTGCCTAGAAATACAATGCCTTTGTATTAGGGAAAGTGAAACAGGTAACAGCTATGTGTTGTACCAGGACACCAGCATGGCCCATTATTAGCTTAGTCTCTTCTTATATCTGGGACTCCTTTTTCCTCACAAGACTAAGGGAGGCAAATGTAGACATTTCTTATCTGTTACAATATTGATATCTTGCCTTATATTTAAACATCACAGTTTGTCATACAATAAAATCAACTTAAACATTTTTTAGTAAAAATAATGTAAACAAACTAAACACATATTATTGGAGAGCCAGCATGGTGGAGTGGTTTGAGAATTGGATTATGACTCTTGAGACCAGAGTTCGAATCTCTGCTTGGCTACTGAAACCTACTGGGTGATCTTGGTCAAGTCGCATTCTGCCAGCCTCTGAGGAGGGCAAAGGCAAACTCTCTCTGAACATTAGTGCCAAGAAAAGCCCATGAGAGGTTTCCCTTAAGGTAGGCATAAATCAGAAATAACTTGAAGGCACACAACAACAATAAACATTTGTCACATTGTAATAATCCTACTGACATAATGGAAAGCAGTTTCTGTTGGCAAGCAAAACAGATTGAGTCCTCTTACAGAATTCAAAGAGGATTCAATCAAGGTGGCAGAAAGTTTTTAATACTAATGTTTTTTTCCCCATACAGTAGGATCCTTTGATTGCTGTACACCTGCGGTGAGAATGAAAGAGAGTCACTGCTGAACAAACAGACAAAGTTTGAGATTGCAGGAACTGATCAATACATTTACACAGGGAGTAATGTGAATACCTAGCAACCTCTGCCTATGTCAGTGTCAGAGAGATGAATAAATTAGGAGGGGAGAAGGAAAGAAATGTTTGTATTTTAAAATGGCAGGTTAACATCCTGCTTTAATTTAGTTCCTAGTATAGCAGAGTGCTAAGGAGAATAAACTGTGACTCAGGAAGTTGGTGGGGTTTTTAAAACCTGAACTCAGCCGTGAATTCACTTGGTGGCTTTAAAGAAATGTCTATAGCATTTTTCATTTTTCATTCTGTTTCATAACAACAAAAGTGTAGTAGACTATTTAGCAAGTTATGACAGTTTAAAGCCAATTAAAACAGTTTATGACAATTTAAAAACATCTACTTGCTCAGATTTGTATGGTATGAGTTATGCTCTAAAAGTTGTAAAAATAAGCCATGCTTTTACTTGGTGCAGGAACTGTGTGCCAACTGGGCCTCTAAAAAGAAGGGGTTCAACACTCAGGGCACCACAACACAGACGGCCCTCTCCCACATCCTCCCAGAGTCTACTGTCCCACTGGTGGACCCAAAGGCCCTGCCAGCATGGTCCAATTTACTCTGGGAGCAGCCCAGAATATCTTGGCCCCAGAGCTGCCCTAACTTGCCCGTTATCAAGGCCCCCACCATTCTGATGCCAATCAGCTGTTCACATGTGTGTCCTGCTCTGCCACTCATCACAGCAGCTGTCGCAGCACACTGCATACTCTCAGATCAGAATGAGGTGCCCAATCTCAACCACATGGCTGGACACTTCATTCTTATCTCAGGACTTTTTCACACAGTGACCTATGTGCTTACATCCTGAAAATGGTTAAAGTGTTGGCATCCCAGAAAAGCAAGCAAATTTGCTAATGCTTATCACACACAGAGCACAACAACAGGTTAAAAGCACATTTCTTAGGCAAGAAAGTGGGTAGAAAGCGAATTTGGGTTTCAGACAGATGAAGACAAATCCCGTTGATAGCTTGGAAATAACTTTTTTGCGCATGCTCCAAACTGTAATTACTACAAATGCATACACACACATGCTCCAGAGAGGGAAGGGAAACCAGGGAGGATAATACTCTTTGCCCCAGAAGCTGTTTCAGAGGAAGGCAGGCTGCGCTTTCCCTTTGCAAATTCCCATAAAACCACACACACACACACACACACACGAGAGTAAGAGGACGGGGCTGGTCCATAAACCTACCTGATTTCAGTGGGGGCTGAAACTCCCAGATGCCCTCCTTTTCCAGGACATATCCTCAATTTCTCCCTCCTCTAAGGGAGGAATTCCAAAACATCCTCTCTCTGCCTTTTCCCATCAGCTATTCCCTTAATTACAGGCTGCAGGAGAGGGAGACCAGCCACACGAGGGAAAGAGGTGTGCTTGTTGTGTGTGTGTCCGTTTAAGAACAAGGCTGCCTCCCTCTCCTCGCCACAGCAAAGGAACCATGGGAAATCTGGGAACAGGGAGAATCCGGCACATGGTTTTCAGACTGCTACAAATATTTGAAGAGAGCAAATTCGTGAATGAACTGGAAATGAAAACATGGTATTTTTGCGAAAATGCTTATCTCTTCATTCACCTCACTTTCTGTTTGGTTTGTAACCAATTTGTGCACAGCATAGTCTGAAAAGCAATTGCAAAATTGTACCTAATGCCCTGGATGACCCTGTGACCAGTTGAACCTTCCAATTTTCCCCATTGAAAAGGTCCTCAGAGTGTGCAACATGCAACAGCAGCAGCTATGCCAGGTACTGGAGCAGGACACATTTTAGACAGCTGCCTGGTGTTGGAATGGAGGGCTCTGGATCTTTTCACTCCATTATAAGAGGGGTGTACCAAAGTTTTTGTGCTGAATGGGCTGGACATCATCTGGTCTGTTTGTGCCAGACTTGAGGATTGGGCCCTCCATTGTCCAGACTCCCTGCTGGGAGGACAGGGAAAGGCCAGTTTATTTGGCCGATGCAGATAAGGTCAAAGCAAATGGTAAGCGTTAATCAGCAGAACATTTATCCACAAGACTAGATACAAGTTTATTGTTTTTGTCAGAACGCATTTAAAAATACAGAGCTGACTGGTTTTACACTCTATCAGTTTCTGAGTTTGAAGTTTTAGCTTTCAAAATAACTGGAAGAGAACTCCAATGTAATGAAATTTAGCTGAAGCACAATGCATATACACTCACACAAAATTAGTATTGTAAAACAATTTTTAAAAATTACTTATCAGAATTCCCTTGTGGTTCAACTGCTGATGGCCCCTAGCATTTTGGTGTGTCTATAAGCACACTACACACAGCTTTCCAGATTCAGCTTACTATCAATATAATAAATCAGTCCTGACAACATTCATGTTTAAAAAGAATCCATATTCTCTGTCCCAAAAAGAAAATGAAGGGTTTTTAATAGGAGAAAAACAAAAGGCATTAGGTATATTTGCCAGATAAATACTCATCATTTTATGAAAAACTCAGGAAAGCAGTAAACGTCTGAAATTGCCATTTCATTTATTCAACTAACAATATTCCTTTTGTCATTACCAAAATGTCAGATCAAAGTACCAGTCAACACTACTTAATTTTTTTAAAATCAAATTAAATGTACAAGGACCCTGACGGATATCTCATATGCGTTAAGATACCATTTATCAAAAGTGTCATCTCCTTAAGTAAAGCTCTATAGGGCATCCTAGCATCCAACTCAACATAGTGAAGGTCTTTCAGTAAAGCTGCCATGGGTACTGAGTGAAACATGGCATGGAAAGACAAAGAGTTTCCTGTAAACATTGGCAAGAACAAAGTATAAAATGTGCTCTTTGGTGTAAGATATTCCAGAGACACAAGGAGTTTCCCCCTCCTCTATCCCTCTTTAGCACATTAAAATATTCAATGCTAAGAGGAAAAGTAGATCTCTTGTTTAGCCAGTTGTTCCTCCACCCACTTCTTTAATTCATTCACTAACAGTAAAACCAAAAAGGAAATTTCAAAGTAGTGCAGGGGGCGGGAGGGAGCAATACTTTTTACTCAACATCCCAGGCTGGAAAATAGTTGTCTTCATTGGCACAAACATAAACTTCGAGGTCCAGATTAAAAGTTCCATGAGTAAAAGTCAATCCTACAAAGTTCCAAAATGCAGCTCTGTACCTTCTGAAGGCACGTTTCAGCACTGCTGTTGTGGAGCCTGTCTTTAAATGCATTCACATGTGCGGCTACCACCACAAAAATGTGCACAATGTTCTACTACAACAAGGCTGTTGTTGGGCTGCAACTTTTATCAGTCCTAGCCAGTACTGTTAGCCAGTGCAGCATAGTGGTTGAGTGTCGGACTCTGGAGACCAGGGTTCAATTCCCAGCTTGGCCATGGAACTCACTGGGTCGGCAAGTCACCTGCTCTCAGCCTCAGGGGAAGGCAATGGCAAACCTCCTCTGAATAACTCTTGCCAACAAAACCCCAGGATAGGGATGCTTTAGGGTCGCCATAAGTCAGAGCCCAGTGGACAGAGCCCACTGTCGCCATAAGTCAGAAACAACTTGATGGCACAACAACAACAATGCAATGGGCAAAAATATTTTAAAATGATGCCCCACAGCAATGTTTTAGGACAAAACAGTAAGTATTACTTGTTTCATAACCGAAAGCAATGACTTTATTCACATTTTTTTAAAGTGACAACACTGTCAATATTTTTACTCACATATTATCTATAGAGCAGTGCTTCTTAGGCTAAATAATTTGGGGGACTGGCAAATCCCCCCTCCCTAAATCCCAGGGACTGGTGCCATATTTGTGCTCCAGCTACAAATGTTTCTTTCTTTCCTAGAAACTCTCCAGGGACTAGCACCTGATAGTTTGTGGACTGACACTAATCCATGGACCACCACTTTGAGTACAGTGGGCTCTTGCTGTCCACTGGACTTTGGTTCTAGGACTCCTGTGGACACCAAAATCTGTGGATGCTCAAGTCCCATTAAATACAATGGCATAGTAAAACAGTGTCACTTATACAAAATGGCAAAATCAAGGCTTGGGTTTTGGAATTTATATCTTTAAAAATATTTTCAAACTGTGGATGCTTGAATCCATGGATAAAAAAAATCTGTGGACATGGAGGGCTGACTGCAGTACTGGTATACAAGCAATTTTATTATTTATAACATGGTGCTTCCAAGTTCTTCCATGTGTCCAGAAACATTTTCTTAGCTCTTATGTGCTCACAGAGGGACCTGAACAGATTTTCTGTAGAGACTGTGGGACTGTTCTGCAGAGAATTCACTGAAGAGTTTCTGACAGGAGAGGGATCTGAGAGAAGAAAATAAGACTGAAGCTGGAATAGCATAGCAATGACTCTAAAGGTAAGCATCATTGAACTCAATGGGATTTTTTTTCCTAAGCAGATATGCGCACAATTACCCCATCAGGAAACAAAAGTGATGGTGAATAAAAAGAGCCTAGCTGGGGAGAAAAGTGTTCATTCCATAGTAGCCCCACAGCCAGAGAACAAAACAAATTGAGGTGTACTACTACTATTCAGCACAGTCAGGCATGAGTAACCAAGATGGGTCAGATAAATTTTAACTCCTCACCTGTGGACAACTATTTCATTGGCTTCCATTCAGTATTTTTAAATTTTTGTTTAGAGACTTAGGTTGCTGAGATACTGCAGAAGTAATGCAGTTTGACAATGTTTTAACTGTCATGGCTCCCTCCTGGGATTTGTAGTTTGTGGCACGAGAGCTCTCTGACAGAGATGGCTAAATATCTCACAAAACTACAAATCCTAGAAATCCATAGCATTTAGCCATGGGAGTTAAAGCTTTGTCAAACTGTATTAATTCTGCGGTGCAGATGCAGCCTTATAATACCTTATAGTGAATCTTGTTCATGCTTCCCTCATCCTCCTGCCTCACTCCTTATTAAAACATTCCTTATATTTTCCTGTATTGTTTACTTGGCCACTGTATCCCCCCCCCCCACACTCTTTCAAAAACAGGGGGCTGGTGGCACAGCATGCTCTTTAAGTCTGCCATTCTATTACCTCATTCCCCCTAAATGTAATGTAGTTTGAATCCATATCCCTTAGTCTCTTGCACAACAAGGAGGTGACGTCTCTCATGGGGGAAAAATGCATTGAGTAGGAGATTTATTACATCCTTTTCAAAACAAGTGTGATTCAAACTCTTTTTTAAAAACTGGATAACTTACAGATCATTAATGTGAGATATGAAATCAAGATGTATATTAAATGAATAGTTTAATATGAATAACTTATTCCTCAAAGAGCATTAACATCTCATATAACAACAGACAACAAGCACCACAAACAATCTTTTGGAATTACATTTTATTTTAATCCATAACCACGATTTGCTAGTATAAATCTCCTCTCCTCCAGCTACCAAGTGCCATGGAAGAGGCCAGGATTGGGAAGAGATAAGGCAGACCCCCATCCTTCATTATGCTTAGACCCAGAACCAACTGACAGCAGAACTTTGGTTGTAAAATTACAATTTTTATTGTCTTTAATTGCTTTGGGGGCCAACTAAGGGCCAAGATTAAAACAGAATAAGATATCTCTGCAAATACTCAGCTATGTTTTAACTGGGCCATAATTTGCAGCTAGCCAACCCTCTTCTCCCCAAAAGGAACAACTTTAAAACTTACAAAAAAATGTTACCACCACAAAGGATTAAACTCTTGTGGAAGTTCAGTGATTGGAAGTTCAAATGGATGAGGGAAACTTGAATGATTAGCACACACTCAAATTGTATTTAGACAGAAAAATAATGAGGAAATTAATCTCATCTTTTGAATAGAGGTGTTCTGCTACCCTAAAATCCTCCCTGAAATTGTTATCTTTAAGTATCCTTGGCTAGAACTTGCTGGTTCATTCACCTCAAAACTGGAGTATATCTAGTGAACTTACTACAATATACCAATTGTAATAGTATAAAATGCTCACTAATGCCAAAAATAAAATACTCTGTTTCTTCTCCTATATTATTTTTGTTACACTTAGCACAGAGGCTATAGTAACATTTGCTGTTGCTGTTTTAATACTGGTATTTCTGAGGTCTTGTACTAATAATATAATATATATTGTAATCCAAAATAAGTTTAATAGTTGTAGCCCAATTTCCCTCTGCTGATCTGACCATTTGCTGTTGGCATATACACTTGTCCCCCCATATTTGCTGGGGTTAGGGGCACAGGACCTCCATGAATGTGGAAAAATCGCAAATAACAAAAACACTATGTTTTTACCTGGGAGAACATCTCTCTAGGAATCTCAGTGTGATTTTTGGTTAAGGTTGACCATAGAGTTGCGCTGGAGGACCTAGATATTCGTACAGAGAACATATTAATAAAATCCATAAATAATCAAAGCCGCAAATATGGAGGGATAAATGTATTTCCTTTTGTTCCTAGTTAATTAATTCACTTCTTATACATCCACACTACGCACTTACAGTACTTTCATTCCACTTTGACTGCACTACCCTAGAAGAACTCTAGGATTTGTAGTCTAATATAAAGACTCTGAATTCACTCCTGTGAATTACAGCATTAGAGATCTCCAGTAGAGAATTCTAAGTATCCCACAAAACTACAAATCTCAGGATTCTACAAGATGGAGCTGGGACAATTAAAGTAGTATGAAGTTGTTATAATTGTGTAGCGCAGATACACCCTCAACATGCTGAATTCAGGTGAAATTCTCTGCAGGAGTTTTCCTTCCTAGCCCTTTCCCCACTGGTGCCAAACAAAATAGTTCATGTTCATTCTATTGTCATTTACTCATTCTGATTCCAATTGGTTGTTTATGTGTGGGAGGATCAGGGCTAAAGAGGCACACAAGATGACACTTGGCAGTAATTGTAATTGAATTTTAACTCCAATACTTCCATTAACAGCTCAGTCTGTAACATGACCCACTGTTGCAAATCCAATAAAATAAATGTATTCTTGGAAAACTGGATTCTAATTTGGCCTCTAATGTTAGAACAACAAACACATCCGTGATTGGGAAGGACAACTCAAATTAGCGTTTTAGTTCAGGCTTTCTGAACTGAATTTAACCTGAATTCCATCCCAGCAATATACAAAAAGGAACAATAAATTATGTGGCTTGTTTGTTTTTAAATCCTGTTGAAACTGACTGGAAGGGATATATCACTTGGCTTTTCATTAAGATCAAATTAATTCACTGTTTGAAAGGCCTAATCCAGAATCCCTTGGAGATTAGGGAAAGGTTCACATTGATTTAGCAGACTCTGAACTAAGCTACCAAGAACTAGCTAAACTGAAAATAATACTCTCATTTTCCATCATGGTACAAACGAATGCTGTCTCTTTTAAATTCATTTAAATGGAAAAGTAGCCCATTTTGCAAAGTTACTGCCTGTAGCAAAAACCTTCAGGGCAATTCTGTTTGTGTATATGCTTCTTCCTTCTCTATAAATGTTTTGTTGTTGCATGCTGTCCAATCATTCCTGATTTAACCCTAAAGCGACCCTATCGTGAGATTTTTTTTTTGCAAGATTTGTCCAGAGGAGGTTGCCATTGGTTTTCCCTGAGGCTGAGAGTATGTGACTTGCCCAAGGTGACCAAGTGGATTTCATGGCCAAGCCGGGAAATGAACCCTGGTCTCCAGAGTCATGGTCCCAACATTCATACTACTATGCCATGCTGGCTCTCACCTATAAATGATTACAGGCTTTATTTAAAATACCCACAAAACTCATTCAGGACTTTACTGAATGTGTGTGTGTGCGCCTTCAAGTAACCTCTTGACATATGGTGATTTCATGAATTTAATAGGGTTTTCTTAGGCAAGGACTACTCAGAGGTGTTTTTGCTTGGATGCTAAGTAGAGTCAGTTCTGGTTAGTATGTGAATGGGACACTGCCAAATATACCAGGCACTGTCAACTGTATTTCAGAGGAAGGGATTATTTTTACTGAATAGTCTCTAATTTTGCGTGTCTAGCAGTTGCCTGCAAGAAAATCATAGAATCATAGAGTTGGAAGAGACCACAAGGGCCATCCAGTCCAACCCCCTTTTTTCCATGCAGGAACTGTCAATCAAAGCATCCCCGACAGATGGCCATCCAGCCTCTGTTTAAAGACCTCTAAGAAAGGAGACTCCACTACACTCCAAGGAAGTTTGTTCCACTGTCGAACAGCCCTTACTGTCAGAAGTTCCTCTTAATGTTGATGTGGAATCTCTTTTCCTGGAGCTTGCATCCATTGCTCTGGGTCCTAGTCTCTGGAGCAGCAGAAAACAAGCTTGCTCCCTCCTCAATATGACATCCCTTCAAATATTTAAACAGGGCTATCATAACACCTCTTAACCTTCTTTTCTCCAGGCTAAACATGCCCAGCTCCCTAAGTCGTCCCTCATAGGGCATGGTTTCCAGACCCTTCACCATTATAGTCGCCCTCCTTTGAACGAGCTCCAGTTTCTCAATGTCCTTTTTGAATTGTGGTACCCAAAAGTGGAACCAATATTCCAGGTGGGGCCTGACCAGAGCAGAATAGAGTGGCACTATTACTTCCCTTGATCTAGACAATATGTAACGGATCCAGATTTCTGTATTTGTGGCAGTTTGTCAAAAGGAGGCAGAATGGAACATTCGGGATACAAACCCAACAAAAGCATGTGTACCTACATCGGGGGTAGGAACTATGTGGCCTTCAGATATTGCCAAATGGTAACTCCCAGTACTGACTAGGCTGCAAAGGGTTGGTGGGAGTTGCTTCAACATCTGGAGGACTATGTGAACCCTACTCCTGATCTACTTAAGTGCAACATTTATCCACTAATGTAAGCAAAATCTTCAGTATGACAAGATCAACAGCAGAGCTGTTGTATTTCTATCCTTCCCCCTTTGCTGTTGCACTTTGGACATGGACATGCATGCGGACACACACAACCACATATACACATAGATCATACTTTTTAACCAGTTTTAACAGACATTTCCTTGCCTTAGAGAACCCTGGACAAATAGAATCCTATGAGTAGAGAGAGGCCACATACATTTAGTAAAACAAAAATTCAGACCTCTCATAAATTACAATTCCCAGGTTTCTTTCAGATTCTTCAGCCCAGGGGAAACTAGATCTCTATTTCTAGCCTGGCTGTTGTAAGTTGTGATTTATCAGCTTGGAAAATATTTATTGTTGCCCCAACAACAAAACATTCAGGGTCTGCTAGCAACACTCTGCTCAACATGTCTACAGACTGTAGGACTCTCAGGGTGCTGTACACTTTCACAAAATAAAAGATAGTTTTTTAAAAAAATATGTATAAAACACTACAGTCACAAGAAAAGCAGCAGTAAATATCAAGGAAGGCCAGTAGAACCAGAAAGGTTGACATTAAAACAACTATTAAAATATTCTGAGGCATTATAAACCAGAGTTGAGCATACACAGAGAGAACAATAAGCTACCATTTCTCTAAAACCAGAAATGATTTTGGGTCATTTTCAGTAATTATATTTAATGTTTTGAGGTGTGTGGGGTGGGGGAGGTGGGGAGAAATCAAATAAATCCATGCTCTCTAGAGGTGTGAAGGGGGGGGGGAGGAATATATATTTTAAATTAAGTCCAAATGTGGGAGGGCAAAGAATGCACAGGACCCTTCCCTCCCAAACTACATGGCCTGCAGGAGACACAATTCCCACTGACATGTTCTGAGCAAACAGAATGTCAAATGAAGGCATTTTTAAGACAAACTAAAGTGCCAAAGCAGTTGCCAAGAGAGCTTCTCAGGGAAATTCGTAGCCCTCCTGTGCTTTCACACTACTTTGTCTAGCTTCTTTCTTTAAAAAAAAAACTGTTAGGGAGGAAAAGACTGAAGAGTTGCATGGTGTATTTTAACTGGTAATGGTAGAAGGAGTCCATCTGGAAGCATGGTAACTGGAACTCTGAGAAGTACCCATCACACGTATAGCTCAGTGCAGCAAGGTGTGGATCATTATGGGCAAGCAGGCTATTTACATCCAGGAGGGGGTTGCAAGTGGCACGTTATAATCATAGAATCATAAAATCGTAGAGTTGGAAGAGACCACAAAGGCCATCCAGTCCAACCCCCTGCCATGTAGTAAATCTCAATCAAAGCATCCCTGACAGATGGCCATCCAGCCTCTGTTTAAAGACCTCCAGATCTTTATAACCACCAATCTTATCTGGTAAAAAGCGCTGTGGACCATTGGCTTTGCTTCCAGTGATGATGCTAGATTTATCAAGAACTCCAAGCTGTGACCCTGATTAGAGGGAGTAGAAATACAAACTTTCAGACAAACTAGAAGGATCTCTATCTTACCTGTACTGAGCTTCAAGATACTGACCATCATCCAGCCAATTAGATACCCAAAAAGTTGTGTCATTAGTATAGCAATAACACCTGAACTCAACAATCTCATGGGGGGGGAGGGGATAAAATGGAAGGGCCAGCATAGTGTAGTAGTTTGAATGATGGACTATGACCCTGGAGATCAGGTTTCAATTCCTCACTCAGTCAGTCATGGAAACCCACTGGCTGACTATGGGCAAGTCACAACCTCTCAGCACCAGGAAAACCCATGATAGGTTCACCATAAGTCAGGAACAACTTGAAGGCACACAACAACAACATCAGATAAGATGGAAGCCAGTGGGCCCATATAGCACAAGTACTATGGAACCATGTATTTTCTCCCAGCTATGTTGTTTTTTTGTACTACAGATCCCTCAATTTTCCAGCCAACATACATAATGGAATTTGGAAAGCAGCAGTCCAAACTTTCCCAAGCTTGGCTTCCAAGCACTGCCTTCTGTGATCAACCATCATACTAATTATTGAAATACAACATCCTGATTCAGACACCCAGATAATGGTATAAAAAGCTTTCAAAACTTCCATGAGAAACGGCAGGGTTAACATAGAGTAACAAAGGCAAAATTAGACCAGTTATATGAATCCAGATAATTTATT
>NC_056525.1:164195293-164209204 GCF_019175285.1 Sceloporus undulatus
TCATTCTAATTATGGAAAGCACTCCCTCAGGCACTTTGCCCCAATAGGAGTTTTTTTTTTCACCAGTGAGTATTTATGACAACTTCAGGATCCAAGTAATTGTTTCTTTTAAGACAGTTGGGAAATTTATCATCTCTTAAGGCTTCCTATTGCTAGGTGTAATAAGTCAAAGGTTGGGCAAATAAGTGATGAAGAATTACAAAATAGTATGTTTTAGATATCTGTAATGACATGTGTTCATGTCCTTGAATTGATTAATAGCTCCCTTAAAAGACTATACTGTCAGTCCCTTGGTGTATGCAAAAATAACAGAGCAAATCTTTGGTCCACAAGAAACATTCCTTTAAACATTTCTCTCCTCTCTGTTTCAAAACAAGCATTTATATAAGAATATTTCCCCCTGCATTTCTTCCATGCTTAGATCTATGTATATGCAACTACATCCATACACCCACAAGTTAAATTTTGCAATTTATAGGAGCTGTATGAGTTTAGCTGGCACTGGTTTTTGGAATGACTTCTTCCTGGCAGTTTATTATTTGGTTTAAATACAACAGTTGAGCTTTGTTTAACCCATGTTAGTTTTTGAAAGCCAAAGTTCTGGATGTAATCTAATACCTTTGGAAAGAATGGGAGTGCTCAACCATCTTATGGATGAGACACTGATGATCTCACAATTTCAGTTAAGTTCTCTGGACCATATCCTAGTAGCAGGGAACCCTCTGGTTGGTTTAGACTCAATATATCCAGTTTCACTCCCAAAACTCCCTATTAGCAGTAGTTGTATTCAAGAAAACTCAGGTGGGCACAACAGTTTGGAATGTGCTGGCATAAGACATTAGAAATCAATCTATTTAAAGCTGTGCTGGTTCAGAGGAAACACTTCTGAAAGAAGAGAACAAAATATTCTTGGACATGTACAAAATTATTTTTTTAAAAAGCAATGCACTTTTACCATAACTGAGACATTTAATCAATGATTAGATTAGAAGAAGAAAGTATTTAAGTGACTAAAACAAACCAAACAGCCTAACAATAAGTGACTAAAACAAACCAAACATGGTCAGCTAGTGGGTTTCCATGACTGAGTGATTACAATCATAATTGTAATCGCCATCATCATTAACCAAGTGCATATAAATACTGCAAACTACAAGTTTTATGTTTTGTCAGAGGTATTGTCTTTTCTTTCACACAACGGAGAAATCCTTCTTCTAGGATGACACACTCCTATGATGTGTGTGTATTACCTTCAAGTCAACCACCAACTTATGGTGATCCCATTAATTTCATATGGATTTCTTAGGCAAAGAATCTTCACAGCTGGCTTTGCCATTGCCTTCCTCTGAAAAATATACCCTACAACACATACTATTCCTTGGTGGTCTCTCATATTTAAGTACAGTGGGACCTCGGTATCTGCAGATGGCAAACCAGTGTTGTGGCCGTGCCACCATTAGGGACAGCCTCCATTGTCCCCAATGGTGTTGCGTGTATGTGGCCAACAGAATTTCACCTGAATGGCAGGATAAGGGCAGTGGGGAAAGAAGGCCACCCTCAAGCCAGCTACCCAGTCTTGCTTGTCCAGCCAGAAGGTCCAGGGGGAGCGAAGCAGGATCCCGGTGCTGTCCTCAGGCTCCAACATGCCACAGAGCCTCTGGAGGCTAAACTCAGCCTCAACGCCTGCCTCCTCCTTCTCTGGGGCCAGGTGGGGGTCCTCTCAGGCAGGCCCGGCTGCCTCTCCAAGGGGCTAAGTGCCAAGCCCTCTGCATCCTTCCTTCAGCCCAGCTGGCTGAGTCAGCACCACCCTGGCCAGCCAAAACCTGCCTCACTACTCCCACCACCAGCAGGTGTCAGGGGCCTCCTAATGGTGGTGCAGCCATGTGCATGCACCTTCATTGAGGACAGCAGGACTTGAGCATCTGCAGATTTTGGTTTCCACGGGGGAGTCCAGAACAGATCCCCTGCGGATACCAAGGTCCCACTGTACTAACCAGGGCTGACCTGCTTAGCTTCCAAGATCGAACAGGATTTGGTGTCTTTAGGGCAGTAGTTCTCAGACAATGGGGAAGGTTCACTGGGGCCCCAGGAGACTTGTTCTGGGGGAACAAACCTTGGAAATTGTCCTCCTCCTCCCCCCAACTTTTTGTGTCTAAAATTTACACATGCTTTAAATACTGAATTTACTTAAACAAAGCTGTTCTGATTTGAACAATATTATTTCCTTTAAAAATGTTAAAATATGAATTATACATGAATGTGCAAATGAAAATACACACACTAAATAAACAAAATATTTTTTATTCATATGTTAGATTGAGTGCAATGGGGGCATGATATCCACATGTAGATGTGAAGGAGGATCCCATGGGTAAAAAGGCTGAGTATCACTGCTTTAGGTTATTAAGGCCCTATGCCATAATCAGAAATCCATATATTAACTAACTGAAACTTAGACATTTGATTGATACACATGCTTAATTTGTATTTCTCATTTTAAGACTACTGTGCTTCCTTTTGATAATAACAAGAGGAATACTGTCAACACAAGGTTGTCATTTTTTTCTTTTTCTTTTAGGCCAAGTGATTTGCAGTTCAGCATTCAGTTCATATCTGAGCATAGCATAGACACAACAATATCAAGTGATATCAGGAGAATGCAGCAGAAGTAATGTCATATCCAGACTCCCACTGATTCCTGAAAACCAAAGTAGAAAGTGTTCTCCACTGATTCTGTGTTTTACTGAATTTCTCCATCATTGCTTATAAGAAGAAATTAGCAATATAAGCCTGAACTGATGGATCTGACCAAAACATCTGGAGGACCAAAGTTTGGGAATCACTGATCTAGTGGCTCCACAGATGCTTGTGCTGTTAGGGGCTGACTCACATCCACAGATGTTTTTGTGGTTATATCAGGGATTCTACTATAATAACCCCTTCCATACTGAAAGATGGCTACCTCCATGAAATCCTAAGCACCTGAAGAAAGCAACATCAACTGTTAATTGTAACAACAGTCTCTGTAAGAAAAGAGATGTAATTCCTTTCATTACTGAACACATTAATAATTTTAGCTATTTTCTCCCTACTCTGAGAAATTCAGGCTTTTTTGTGTGCAAAATTCACACCTTTTTTTGCAGAAAACAGCATCTGCAAAATATTATTATTTTCTATATAGAAAATTCTGTTCTCGGGGACTTATTCTGCGTAAAATTCACAGGTGGGACTTTTTGCCAGTCACGAACGTGTTACTCAGTTTGATGGCCAGTGATGGGCATCTCCTTTCAGATTGTGTGTGTATGCATTTCAGGAAGATATGGATCAAAGTTGTATCAGTTAAGACAGCGGGATGCACATTAAACAATGGCTGTAGAAGAAGCAGAGATCTTGCATTCCTTCTAGGAAATTATCAAATGAATCTCCAAGGAAAAAGAGTTCCACAGTTACACTAAAGTGTCACCAGCAACAAAAACTATGTTCTTTCCTGTTCATGCTTGGCAGGTTATTCAAGAGGTCATTCTTGCCTGGCTTTAAAGATATAATGGGACATAAAGGAAAAAGTAGGGGAAGGGAAAGAAAAAAGAAGCCTCTTGCAGTTTACAGAGTAAACATAAAACAACATTGTGAAAACACAAGACTATATAAATACAATCACATCAAGTAAAGCTACATAACAACTGAGAAAACCAAAATCAAGCCATATCCCACTAGTAAAACGGCAAACTATAAAGATTAAGTCATAAATGTCTACTTTAATTTTTTTCCCCTAGCTATTGCCTTTTAAGCAGTTGATTTTTCCTTCCCAACTGATGAAATGTTGCATGTTAACTTGAAGGCTTCCATATTCCTCTCCTGTTAAAGACACCAGGTAATCTATTTTATGACTCATTATCTCAAGCCAAGAGTGCAACAGCTGTCTATACTAAGCCTTTTAAAGACAGGAGTTAGGGAAATTTCAGGTATTCCATTTGCAGCAGGAACTGGCCCAGTCAGAATCAGTGGCATTTCTGAATCAGCACTAAAATTAGAGCTTGGAAAAGTTACTTTTTGGAGCTATGACTCCCAGAATACATGCGGGCCTGTGCCGGATATGGGGAGCAAGTTGCAGTTGATGCAGAATGGAACTGAAACACTGTTGATGTGAATTCTTTCTCCACAGGCCTTTGCTAAAAGAACTGCACTGCCTGCCAATAAGCTACCATGATAAGGTCTTACCACTAAAATATACAGCCCTGAACAATGCTACCTCTGGGAACACTTTGGCCTTTTACATCCTTGCCCAGTCACTGAGATCCTGAGAAGGAGCACTTTTGATACAGTCCTGCTTCAAGAGAAACAATTTTTACAAAACAGACCAAAGCTTGGGGAAATTCTATTTTTGGGTTGCAGCTTACAAAATGCCCCAGGCTGACTGGGTAATTTTGGGAGCTGTAGGATTCTGTAGGATGGAGCTATGGCAGCTAAAGTGGTGCCAAATTGCATTATTTCTACTGTGTAGATGCACCATAGCACAGCATCCTCACTGACGTATGTCTTCCAGGAATCTTCCAGGGAAAGTCAACACTTCAGAAGCAGAAGAACGCAACATACATTTGGGTCAGTGCTTCAGGCATCATATTTTCAAGAGGGAGTAAGAAGAATAACGAGCTATGAAGGAACTATACAAGATCCTGAAGTGTAAAGATAAATAATTAAATAGTACAGTTAGGCTTGTCCATGCCATCATACTTGCAATTTCTCTGTATGGTTGTGAAAGCTGGACAATGAAGAAAGGTGTTACGAAGAAAATCAACTCATTGAAATATGGTGCTGGATAAGAGCTCTGTGAATACTATGGACTGTCAAAATAACAAATAAATGGGTCCTAGAGCAAATCAAGCCTGCCTGAACTCTCCCTAGAAGCCCGGATGACTGAACCGAGACTCAACTGAGACTGTCATACATTGGACACATCATGAGAAGGTAAGAGTCACTAGAAAAAACAGTCATACTTGGTAAGGAAAAAGGCAACAGAAAAAGAGGAAGATGATATTCCAAATGGATAGGTTCAATCAAGGAAGCCACAGCCCCGAATCTGCAAGAGCTGAGCAGAGCTGTGGAGATCTCTCATTCACAGCGTCACCATCAGTTGAAGTTGATTTGATGGCAGTTAACAATAACAAAATTCATTATTGTTGCAAAATTTAAAATGTTTTGAGCATTTAACAATAACCTTTTGATCTGTATAGTTAATCTGTACATCTTTCTTTTAGGGTTGTAAGCTACTTTGAGTCCCAGCATGTGAAATGAATAAAAGGCAGAGAATACGATGTCTAAATTGGGTCTGAATCCCACTTTTGTTTAGACAGTCTTAGCAGTTCAATAGCTCTTTTACAATCAAGATTTGGATCCTTAAGAATGTAAGATGAACCTTGCTGGATCATATCAAGGTCACTATTTTGTTCCCACAGTGGCCAGCCAGATGTCTATGGGAAGCCAAGGGAAGAACTAGTGTAACAGCATCCACATATCTGTGCACCCCAGCATATTGCCTCTGATACTAGAAACAATATAGTGTATATCATGACTAATAGCCTTATTCTTTGTGAATCTTTCTAATCCCCTTTTAAATTTGGTGACCATTGCTAAACGAAATAGGAATGAATTACTGAGTTTTATCTGTGCACTATGGAAGAAAACATTCCCTTTCACCCGAATCTCTGATCGTTCAGCTTCACAAGATGTCTCCTGGTTCTAGTACTTTGACAGAGGAAGAAGAAAAAATATCTATACACTTTCCCCATCCTATGCTTAGTTGACTCAGTTTTTATCTAATTTAAACAACCCCAAATGTTGAAACATTTCCTCACAAGGGTGAGGACTCAGTACCTTGAACATTTTAGTTATCCTTTTCAGCACCTTCTCCAGTTTTATAATATCCATGCTTAGGTGTGGTGACCAGTTGTTGGCATCATCCTGTGTGGCCACACAAGAGATTTGTGTAAGAGCAGTAAGATATTGGCAATTCTCTTTTCAATTCTTAATTTAAGACCAATACGCAGCAGTTATGCACTTGGCCAGGATCTTCCTTGAGCTACCTAAAACAACCTTAAAAGCTCTCTCTTAGTCCATCATTGCCCCCAATATCCCATCAGTTTATATGTGAAATTGGGATTTCTTATCTCAACTTGCATCATTTTATCCTTGCTTATGTTATCTCATTCGTAATTTTGATGCTCATTCCCACTAATTTTGGGAGAGCTTTCACAATCTGTTTTTATTTAAATTGTTCTAAATAATTTGGGCTGCAAAATAATTTGGACCTCATCCCCTTCCCCGCCACCACTCCCTTCTCCTTCTGTGTCGTGTCTTTTTAGATTGTAAGCCTGAGGGCAGGGAACCGTCTAATTAAAAAGATTGTATGTACAGCGCTGTGTAAATTTACAGCGCTTTATAAATAAAAGTTAATAATAATAATAATAATAATAATAATAATAATAATAATAATCTGCACTGCAGAAATAATGTAGTTTGACCACACTTTAACTGTCATGGCTCTATCCTGTGGAATTCTGGGATTTATGGGTTGTTCTGGCACCAGAATTCTCCAACAGAGAAAGCTAAGTATCTCACAAAACTACAAATCCCAGAATTTCATAGCATTGATCCATGGGAGTTAAAGTGGTGTCAAACTGCATTATTCTGCAGTGCAGATACAGCCTTGGTATCATCAGTAAACTTGGCTACTTTACTGCTAACTTTTAGCTCTTTCCCCACCCCTCAGTTGCTGTACAAAGTTGTGCTGGGATGCAGGTATGAATGAATGTGCTGCAGAGTTTTATAACTGCTGCTGCTACTTTGGACTATATGGCTTGACTGCTTCAGGATACCTTTTTCATATATAAGAAATGCACTGTTTGCCAAGAAAAAGCAACATATAATGAAAACTCATGAGGCATGTAACAGCTTACTGGGACATGTTTCAAAAATCGTGTTGATGGTTAAAAATGTTTCGAGGGTTCCCCTCACAGTTTAATTTCCTGGCAGAATGTTAAAATTCACTTTCATCCTGAAATGTCCACAGAGCAGGCATCCTGTTGCAAATGATTTTATGGAAACACTGCGCTAGGATATGTGTATGTGTGTGGTGTTTCTGCCAGTTTTGTATCAATTAAACCAGGCAAAATGGAAATAATTTTGCTGGATAGGTGGGGATTACAAATGGTGCCTTTGTTTATGAAGCAAGGCAAAGTATAAAAATAGACGGAATATTGTGAACAACATGTCATTGGGACTCTCTGTACAGTGGAAAGAACATGTAAGGGTGTGTCTAAAGTAAGATCAATGACTGTTCAAGAAAAACAACCTTTTTTGGAGGTGAAACAACAACAAAAAAGTCCCCCAACTTTAAACAAATGACAGCTTACTTAAGTGGGTATTCCCCTGTAAAAAAAAACATAAAGACAATTCAGTAAGTGACTCCATTTATGCTAAATATTCATTACTCTGCTCAGTTAAAGACAGATTGTTCTGTTGCATATTTATTCTTATTCTCATTTTCCATCCTGCAAGATGACAAATGAGATGATTTCTTTATTAGGTTCTCTGAGAGTAAAAATGCAAAGCACCAAAGCTTATGATTCATCACAACAACAACATCACTCATCATTTCAGTACATGTTAAGCTCACAGAAAATACCCATATGAAATATGGACCATCATGTCTACTTGTTTGGGAGACATTCACAAAAACTAGTTGTTCCATGAAATAAAAAAAGGAGACTAGGGCTACCACTTTAACTGCCATGGATCAATGCTATGGAATTCTGGGAATGGTAGTTTGTGGTGGCACCAGAGCTCTCCAAAAGAGAAGGCTAAATGTCTTACAAAACAACAGTTCCCAGAATTCCATGCCAATGAGCCATGGCAGTTAAAGTAGTGTCAAACTGGATTATTTCTGCAGTGCATCTGCTGCCACAGTGCATTAAGAGAATTAAGAGACTTAGTATTTTCATAGAATGGCCCTAAACCTTGATAAAGGTTGTTTGAATTATATTATTATCATTTTTTGCTCAAAGCCAGTTCTTGCATGATCAGGTTACACAAAGAAATGTGTGCATGTATATATACACACATTTGTACATATGCACACACATATGGACTCACTAATATGTTTTACTTTGCTGTACAGTTTTTAAAACAAATTCTAAATACGATGTATTATTGACCTCAATTCATAACACAGTATTTGCCCTAGTTGCTGCACATGGTACATGCTGCCTTCCTCCAAGCAGTGGTGTCACTAGGGGGTGCAGGGGGGTGCCCTGCACCAGGTGACACCCCAGAAGATGGGTGACACCCAACTGTGCCTTCCTTCTGCTGCACCCCTCCCAGCTTTGCTGTGGTGGCAGAGACCTCTTCATGAGGAGACTTCTGCCACCACAGCAAAGGACAGAGTCCAGCATACTTTTGCCCCCATACCCCCCCAAGCACCCACCCACCCACACACACACACACACACTGGGTGACACCAGGAATGGGGACACCACTCTTCACAAGCACAGCTCTTTGTACACTGGAGTACTGCTCCCAAGTGCAAACTAAACTGGCCCTAACAATGTGTTCCATTACTATTTCTAATAATAATATAATATGTAGTAAGTTGAATCCAGTCTTAGTAACCCTTAGATTTGACCCACTGGAATCAATGGGACAATGATGTATGGATCCATCCTATTGTGTTTTATAAATATGTAAGCTCTTCTTCTAAATACCAGAAGCTATGTTTAGCAATAAAAATGCATATGTCCATTATCACTAACCACATAACAAAAAAACAAAAAAAATCACTCTTTTCCTGACATTTAAAAAACAGGACGGCCAAATTCTATAATGTAAAAATGTAATAATAATAGAGCATGAGCAGCAGAACATAACTACAGTGGGTCCTTTGTATCCATTAGGGTTTGCTTTCAGAATCCCCTGTGGGTACCAAAATCCATGGATGCTCAAATCCCATTATATATAATGGTGTAGTAAAATGGTGCCCCTTATATAAAATGGCAAAATCAAGGTTTGCTTTTTGGATTTTTTTTAATATTTTCAAACCATGGATGGCTGAATCTATAGATAAAGAATCCATTCATATGGAGGGCCAACTTTAGAACTATCATTGAGAAAAATAGCCATGACTAATTAGTGAAAGGAGTGCAAAGACTACATTAAAACAAGTGTACCATCCCTTGTTATTGTGTGCCTTCAAATAATTTCCTACTTATAGAGACCCTAAGGCAAATCCTGTCACAAAGTTTTCTTAGATTTGTTCAAAAGGGATTTGTCTTTGTTTCCTTCTGAGGCTGAGAGAGTGTGACTTACTCCAAATAGTGTCATCAAGGTTCGCACTCCCACTCTTTTCTCCCGTCAGTAAATCGCAATTGCCAGCCTTCCCATGTGATAATCTCCTTCCCAGCATACTTGTCCCTTCAGTAAAGCATCATGGCAATAATGGGATCTTCTGTTATTGCCAAATGGTGGCTCCATGATGCTTTACTGATGGGACAAGTGCACTGGTTGCAATTTACTGACAGGAGAAGGATGGGAGAAAACTGCAGGGGTGTAAACTCTGATTGCACTGTTTGGATGCTTTAAATTCAAATTAATCACAGGAGGAGGATGAAAGCCTTTCGTGTGATAATCTCCAAAGTCGCCCAGTGAGTTTTCATGGCTGAGCGAGTATTTGAACCTTGTCTCCAGAGTTGTAGTCCAACCCTCAAACCACTATACAATACTGGGTCTCTATAGAACCACCTAGGAGAGCCTAATTCTGTTCTAGCAAATCCTTAGATCCTTATTGCAATATCAAATGAGAAATTGTGGGGGGGGATCTTTATTCAAGTGACCATTCCAGGCTGGGAACAACCCAGGATGGAACAGAAAATAACAAGTTCAGGGCAGAAATTCTGCAATCAGAAAGTGTTGTACTCAGTAATGTCCATCCATGAATAGAATTAACATCACTAGCGGAAAAGATTTCCTTTCACGTGTGTAAGCCTTGTAATTTGCACCCCATGTAAATTTGCTGTGGAACAGCTTGGGGGAATACACAAAGAGAAAGGAAGAAAAGGACAGCTCACTTCTTGAGTAGAAGTCTCCTCACATAAAGTTGGACTGAACACACAATACTAAAGCCAGATGAAGACTTTACTTTTCATTAAGCATGTATCTTTGATTTCAGGGCTTCATATGCAATTATTAAACTCAGGTTTTACAATATTATTTAGATACTGAATGGATTTCTTTTAAAGAACCATTCTTATGAATCTTAAAGCCTTTGGCAACTGTTATACAACATTAAAAGCATGTATGTGAGTACACCATTTAAACTTTTATATGGCATATAAATCCATAGAATTCTTTACTGAATTATAATTTTATTCATCCTTTACATAAAACAAAATTATGTAATGGTCTTATAAAATCTGTATGGCTACAAAACCTTAGACATTGATGGGGAAAAAAGGAGAAAACGTGTATGTGTGCATGTCCAGAGACCAAATCATGTTATTTATTTCATAAAAATCTGGGTTGCCATAAAAATTTAGTTAACCTAAACTGGTATAGCCTTCTCATGGTGCAGTCTTCTCAATTTTCTAATATATTACTTGAGCTTGTGTGGGGAGCAAAGGATAACTTTAGTTTGAAAGAAGCTCCATATCAAATTAATGACCCACAGGGTAAGTTTAGCTTCCATGGAGGCTTTACATGGGAGAGAATATTTGACTGGTATGAGGTACAGAAAGAGTCATTTCAAACATGCATCTCCTCCTGTAAGAAACATGACATGGTGAACTAAACTAGAGGTTCATAGATTTGGAAAGATCCCCAAAACCAGACTTTTCCCAGACATACTGTAGCTTGAGGTAGGATTAATTTCTACCTTTGTAGATATAGTTCTAAAGCAGTTACTGTTGTTCAGTACCACATCCTGCAGGTCTTGCATTAGCAATGACAGGTATTCAAAATAATATACACCTGTACATTACCCACAGCAACTGGGCACTCAGTGTTGCGTAAATATCAGGATGCACCAAAGAATTGAGGAAGTATAGCACTATTATAATTATTATATTATCACATCATCATTTCCTCCTCCTCCTCTCAATTTTTATACCTCTTCCCCTAAGTAACATTCTCTCAAAATGGTGTACAAGAACAAGTGCCATTTTTCCCCTGTGCGGCTTCCACATAGGCTGGAAGCCGCGTGTGGTGCACTATAGTTAAAGCGTGGCACACTATAGTTAAAGAATTTCCATATCTAGGTTCAGACATTGACCAGAATGGAGACTGCAGTCAAGAAATAAGAAGAAGATTAGGAATGAGAAGGGCAGCTATGAAAGAACTGGAAAGGATATTGAAGAACAAAGACATACAACTGAGCACTAAAGTCGGAATCATTCAGGCCATTGTATTCCCAATTACCATGTACAGATGTGAGAGCTGGACAGTGAAGGAAGCAGACAGCAAGAAAATCAACTCATTTGAAATGTCATGCTGAAGAAGAGTACTTAGGATACCATGGACAGCCAAGAAGACAAACAAATCGGTTCTTGAACAGATCAGACCAGGGCTTTCCTTGGAAGCAAAGATAATTAAGTTGAGACTATCTTTGGCCACATAATGAGAAGGCATGGATCACTAGGGAAAAAAATTACGTTAGGAAAGGTAGAGGGTAGAAGAAGGAGGAAGACCACAAACCAGAAGGACCAAGGGTATTATGGGCAGGGGCTTGCAGGCTCTGGCCAAGGCAATGGAGAATAGGGATTCTTAGAGATGTCTCATCCACAGGGTCACCATGAGTTGGAACAACTTGAGGGCAACTGACAACCACAGCAAATCTTCTACTGTAAATACGTGCTTTCCATTTTTTGTTCTGTTCCTAAAGAATTCTCCATCTGATCTTCACATGACTTTGAGATCTTCCTTGAGCATCATCTAGGTTTGAGCTAATTGACTAGATCATAAAAACTGTGTCATGTGGACACAGACTAATCGTAAGCATCTAAATCATGATAATAAAATTTACATTAATTTAGGTCATCTAAAGAAGACTATGACTAGGGCTTTAATATTAAAGTCACACATATACACATGAGGAAGTTTAAGTGACCCCATAAAAATTCCTCAAGAGTGAAAAATAATAAAGCTTCCCTCTCAAAATCTATGCATTTTAACAATGGGCCGGTACAGACTGGCCCTTTAAGACAACCTTGTCATGTACTAGGGTTGCTTCGGGGCGACGCTTCCAGATGCCCCTCAACCCTAACACGTGATAAGGGCTCAAAATGGTGGCACTCTGCACATGGGCGCACTCTGGCGCACTTTTTACTCCACAGGGAAGCAGTACGGTTTGGCTGCTGGGGCTTCCCTGCAGAGAGAAAAGAGGCACTGGCAGGGTGCAATTTTTAGGCAATCTGTACCGTGCCATAATAATCAATGTGTAATGAAGGAATTGGTAAAACCATCCCTTGAGTATTCCTTGACTAAAAAAACCCTATGAAATTTATGAGGTCACTATAAATTGACAGGTGACTTGAAGGTACACACAAGCACACAATGTATTCTAATATTTCTTATTAAGCTCAGTGATAAATCCCAATATAGATAAAATTACTGTTTGGTATGGCATTCGCAAACATAATAATTCAGATTTTACAGACATTCATTTCAATTCATAAAAGTGATCAAATGATGTTACATTGACATTATTATTTTTTTCATTCCAGCAACTCAGAAGTGATGCTATCTTGGTTTAATGCAGATTGTAATCAACAACATGTAAAAAGCTAGTACAGTATTTTCCTTGTGATGGACAGCAATCATCAGGAATTATAGAGCTCCACAGCTGATGATATTCCCTTCCAATATTTAATCACAGTTCTACTGACCATTGGTTATGAGAAAGAACCATGTTTTTTACATTACATATTGTATGAGATCCATGATCTGTCTAAGATGGAAAGCTCGGCCCATTGAAATTGCCCCTATCCAGGTTAGGGGCATCTTTACTTCTTCTGCTATGCAATATTTTCAGGGGATGGGGTCATCTGCTATGGGGGTGGAAGAGAGCAGGGATGTTCAGTTCAACAAGCCCTGTTGCACTCAACTAAATCTGGATCCAACCCTCAGTGTCCTGGGTTGCAGTTGCACCAATACTGACAGGTTTCTAAAAGACAGTCCATCTTTTATTATCTCATTGTAGTAGCATAAACCTCTAGTGTTGAATAATCTTCATTTCACAGTCTATTATACCAAAGCCTGTAGACTTCTAGATGCTGCTGGACTTTAGCTCTCAGCCAGCATTGTCAACTATCAAGGATAACAGAAGCAATAGCAACAGCTTAGCCACTGTTATCTAGACAGGTAACCTCTATATTGAATTAGTAGGATGTGCTCTGTGTGGGTTTCATTCAGAAGGTGGACCTGGTACATAATGCAAGTGGGGGTCTGCTGACAATGTTTCTCTTTGTTGAAAGTAGCTGGCAGTAAACTGTCACACCATGTTTTAGGTCCTGCTGTTAGAATATGAAATGATAAACAACTGCTAAGGGTTGCCTTACTCTTTGTATGTCTATCCAGACACTATGATCTTGAAGAGGTGAGGTTTTGATGGCTCTGTACAGTTCTGGCTGGGGAAAAAGTTTTAACAGACCCTATGGGTAGAACGAGATCTAATTGGTTTAAGTTACAAGAGAGCAGATTTCTACTAAATAGTAGAAGGAATGTCTTGACCATGAGAGTAATTTGGCAATGGAACCAACTGTCCAGATAGGTGGTAGGGTCACCTTTGCTGGAGGGCAACAAGAGGCTGGACATCTACCTGCTAGGGATGCTTTAGCTGGAGATCCTGCATTGAGCAGCAGGTTAGACTTG
>NC_056525.1:164209214-164233919 GCF_019175285.1 Sceloporus undulatus
ATGGCCCATGATGTCCCTTTCCAACTCAGTTTTTCAATGTGGAAGTGTTCGCTAGGACTAAATATGTGTTCAGCTCATTTGTGCAACTAGTTTTCTCTCTGAATCACAAAACGCAATCATATACCATGAGGCTTGTTTTATTAAGTAGTTAATTACACTGAAAAAACTCAAGAATCACTGTTACATATTCATATTCTATTATTTAAAGTGTAAATCCATCCACCATTTCAAAGGCTCAAAATAAATAAATAAATAAATATGATTCTAATGTTTATTGGTATGTTATTGTGCATGACTATTCCAAAGTAACTCCAACTATTCCAAAGTAACTCCAACTCCAGTGGTTTGTATTTCCAGATACTGTATGTTTGTATAGGACTGCAATCAAAATCAAAATATTCATAGGGACACACTTGCTTTAAAATAGGTGCTCCTGCATCCCAGTTAAGTCTAATAAGTAACTTGTAAAGCATGTTGTTTGAACAATAACAGTAAAGTTGGTTCCCTCCTCAAAGCTGTTTTCTTTGCTAGATTATGCAGGTGCTCAACACCAGAGGCACAATTTCCACTTGGCTCAACCTGTTGCAAAAAAATCTTGAAAAATGCAATTTCCAATTTAAAAATAAACCATTCTGCCATTAACAGTGGACATTTCTCATTAAGTAAATGTAGTGAAAAGAAAGGTACTTGCTGCAATATGTTGTTACAACAAAAGGTAGTCAATTAAGAGATTTAAAATATTTTCCTATTCAACCAATGTGTTAGCTGAATGTTTTACTTTGGTCACATTATTCAATTTGTCTGTAACTCAGTTTATTGTATTATACTATGGATGACTGACTAGCCTTGACTAGTTCTGAATCAGAGGCAAAAAACAAAACAAAACCCAACTACTCTAAAGATCTGGTGGCAGTAGAATGTTCTCAAGAGAACACTTTGTTGGAAAGATTCTTTATGGCATGTACATCTCCTTTGACAGTAATTTCACCACCTAAACTACATCCACAGAGAGGGCGGAAGGGAAAAATAAGCTTTGATCAGAACTGACTGTAAATAAGGGTGGTTTTTTTTTTTAGAGTGAATAGCTTGACTGGAATTGTTTCGAGCTGAATAGTTTGATCATTAACAATTTTGAATAGGGAGATTACTAACCATTTATTTTTAGGGTTGTCAGAATGGCAATCTTAAAAACTAATTCCCCTTCAAAATTGCTGATTGGCTACTGAGGCAGAGACAGAGCTTGAAATTAACTAGTTTCAAATAACTAATTTATTAAATTAGTTCATTTCCCTAATAACTAGAGGCCAGAATTCTCTATTGTGGCTTACGTTATGTAACATTACAGTTAGCCCTGTAACGGAGGTGCTAAGAAATCCTGTTAGTGAATTGAGAGGATGCAAAGATGCTTAACAATACTTTACTAATTATTTTTTAAAGTAATTTTACAAACTCTGGTCATGGGATGAATGTTGGGACATGGCCATCACTGTTAAGTGGCCACTAAAGAAGTCTTCACGTTTTCTTACCAGCAAGTCTCAAGAGACAGCATATGAGACATAAGTGGCTGGATTAGGATCATTATACAGTTGGTGACTCACCCTGCTGAGGTTTCTTCTGGCTATATAGACCTATATTGGGCAGATGTCAGGAGCAGTGATACTTCATGGTGATGAACTTAGGTCACGAGACTGTTGGACAGTGTATGTCAGGGTAGGTATAGGATGGCTATAGCAAAATATGAGAGATAAAACAGCTGTGAGCACCATGGTGTATCCTATACTCTCTGGACCTGGCAAGGCAGTTTTCTCTTCCTTCTCTGCCCTGACTCCCTCTCAAAAGTGAATTACATTGGCATAATGGAGCACTGCTCCAATGGAAGTCACCAAAAGAAGCCTGACCTTAGTCTTTGATATCAGGTACTACTCCTTCCAGTTATTGCTGACAATACTAGTCTAGATTAGGGGTGGAGAGCCTGTTGCTCTACAAATGTTTTTTACAACTGTCATGGCACTATCCAACAGAGCTGATTGTGAGAGGTGACGGAAGTTGCAGTCTCAAAAGCATCACCAGCTCTGGGCTAGAGCAAAGGATCTCCAGCTTGGCATAACTCAACTTCTTATGTTCCTAAATAAATGACAAGATTTACCCAGCATTGCCTAGGTTAATGCTGGCGATTTTGCTTATGATTTAAATTAAATAAAAGTATGAGTGGCAGAACATGCAATCCTTTAAACCTATTTCAAACCAACAAAATGTAAAATGGACCAAAAATAGCAATTGCCTGGGGCAAAAGCTAAAACATGATGATAGGTCCAGAACTCAGACAAACCAATTTCAGATATTAAACTTACCTAAATCTAAGAACAGACTTTGGTAAAAATGGTTTTTAATGTACTTTCTGGGGGAAATACAGAAATCTATAGTGTCTGGGGATGCAGTACCCCCAAAATGGATACTGTAACCTTTGTTTTGGCACTGCTGAGTAACACACAAAGTTGTGTGGCTTTGTGTTCAAGCATTTATAACACTTGATGCCTCCACTCCACATATTGTATGAAAAACAAAGGGCAGGAACTGCCCTGAGAAATGATGTATGCTTGGTTGCCAATTCACTTAGCTCTCTGGTCACAGTTATGGTATTTTACTGTTTGATAGCAGACCCCTAGAACCAGCATGTGCTGCATGAAGATAATAAGTGAAGCATTAAAAACTGTTTTCCAGTTTGTAGGATAAAAGGAGATGTGTGAAAGCTTCAATATTAGTTCTCAAACATCAAAAGGAGGAGTTTGTTGCTCAAGTTTAATGTCTGGTTGTTATATGAGGGGTTAAAATCATGGCTCAAAAACAAGTAGCAGACATCATGCTCCTGCCCCTAGCTGAATACTCTTTAAACCAAAGGTCTAACAGCCCCTGTTCCTGTTGATATTATGAAATTGTGTACCTGAATGTGATAAATGCTTTCCGGTACAGCTGGCATCACAGCCAGTGTGGTGTAGTAGTTTGAGTGTTGGACTATGACTCTGGAGATCAGAGTTTGATTCCCCATTCGGCCATGGAAACCCACTGGGTGACCCTGGGCAAGTTGCACACTCTGAGCCCTCAGAAAAGTATGTGATAGGTTCACCTTAGGGTTTCAAAGAAGACCAGCCTGTTCTTTATAGACTATAGGAAAGCATTTGATTGCATAGACCACGAGAAACTATGGGTTGCTCTTAAAGAAATCTGATAGTCTTGATGCATAAATTGTATTTAGCACAAGAGGCTACTGTTAGGACAGAATACAGTGGTGCCTCGGGATACGAAATGATCGGGTTACGAAATTTCCGGGATACGAAAAAGTTGGATTGGCAAAAACTGTTTCGGGTTACGAAATATTTTTCGGGTTACGAAATTCATTTCGGCGCGAAATTCAAATGCTGCAAAGTGCAGCTATAGGCTTTCCAGTGCTAACGGAAAAGTGTTTCGGGTTACGAAAGGAATGGCGGAACGAATTAATTTCGTAACCCGAGGCACCACTGTATGGAGAAACAGAATGGTTCCCAACTGGAGAGGGGGTCAGGCAAGGCTGCATTCTATCACCTTCTCTATTTGATGTGTATGCTGAGATCATCATATGAAAAGCAGGATTAGACAGAGGAGGGAGGTGTGAAAATGGAAGGAAGGGGCATCAACAATCTAAGATAGGAAGGCAACACCATAATACTAGTAGAAAATATCAGAGATATGGAAATATTATTGAGTAAGATCAAGGCAGAAAGTGCAAAGGCAGTCTTACAGCTTAACATCAAGAAAACAAAAATTATGACCACAGGCAATCTACATTAATTTTAAAGTAGATAACAAAGAGACAGAAATAGTCCATGATTTTCCATACTTTGGCTCGGTCATCAATCAGAATGGAGAATGCAATCAAGAAATCAGAAGAAGACTAGGATTTGAAAGGACAGCTATGAAGGAATTAGAGAAGATCCTGAAGTGTAAAGATAAATCACTAAATATTGAAGTTAAAATTGTCCATGCCATAGTATTTTCCATTTTTGTGTATGGTTATGAAAACTGGACAGTTAAGAAAGCTGATAAGAAAAAAGTCAACAGCTCATTAGAGATGTGGCACTGGAGAAGAGTTTTGAGAATACTGTGCACTGCAATAAAGAAAATGGATGGGTCCAAGAGCAAATCAGGCCTGAACTCGCCCTGGAAGCAAAGACAACTAAACTGAAGTTGCCTCATAAGAAGAAATGACTCACTAGAAAATACTATCATGTTTGGTAAAGTTGAGGGCAATAGGAAAAGATGAAGACCGCATGTCAGATGGATAGATTCAATCAGAGAAGCCACGACCGTGAATTTGCAGGAAATGAGCAGGGTAGTTGAGGACAGGGTGACTTGGAGGCATCTCATATATAGGGGCACCATAGGTCAAGGGTGACTCAAAGGCAGTTAATAATAACAACAAAAGAGTTGTCATAAATCGGAAATGATTTGAAGGTACAGTACACAACAATAACAGCAACATAGCTGGCATCAAGCACAGAGCAACTGTTCTGTAAGGGCATGCATACCCAATTCTTACTGCAAACAAAACACTCTCTTCTCCAATGAGGAAGCTTCACTGTCTTGCTAAATAAATCTGTTCAAACCCACTATTAGCCATGTGCATTTCAAGCACTGGGATACATTCAACATAAATTTGCAAACAAATGCACACAAGCACATAGAGAAAGCAAGACTGCATACTTTATTCCTTCAGAAAGAAAACAGTTTTAGCTATTCCTGATGCAGTTCCCCTTTATTTATACCACTGTGTGGGAGCTGAAAGTTCATCTTACAAATGTAACATTCCATGGATCTCATCCAATGCCCACTGAGAACTGAAAAAGATCCCATCAAGTTCAATAAACGGTGAATCACAGCTTGTGTGGAAAGGTACAATTAGATAGCCTCACTAAACCTTTAAACTTGATGCACTCTGTTCCTAAAACAAATTCCAAACGTATAACGTAACAAAGACATCTTTATTTTCTTCAATCACTAAAATGCTTTCAACTGTGTCACACAGTTGCTGAACTTCAGGTAAAGGAATCAGACTATGAGTTTACTGACAAGATACAGAGAGAAACTAACTCCAAAGTCCCACAGAATATATGTTTGTCTCTGCTCTCTGTTAAGGAGGAGATTATCTCGCTACAATCCAGATGGGAAAAAGAAAAAACAGGGAGAAACACTGGTGTTAACGGCTGTAATTTCTGGAGGGTTTATGGTACTCTGTGACCACTGACATTTTAGGAGAGTGGAACTGCGTCAGTGACTAGAAAGCACAACAGAAAGTTGGAGAGCAGATCAGGCAATCAGTCAACTGGAACAAAGGAGAACTACAGTTTAGTAAGAACAGAATAAAAGCATGTAAAAACAGGCCAAACATAAAGTCAGAGGATCAGTGCATGACTCCAGGAGGCATTTCTTCATTAGAGAATTTTCTCCCTTCCTTCCTTCCTTCCTTCCTTCCTTCCTTCCCTCCCTCCCTCCCTCCCTCCCAAACACGCACAACTTCAGGGAGCATGAGAATCAACTTCATTAAAAAATGTATGTATGTTAAAAATCTACTTCTGTTTGATTACAATAAGCAAAAACATGCATGACTCACTTGTGCTGTTTAGAGTTCAGCATATAATATCGTACCTCAGTGTTCCAGATCGACAGCATTATCTAAAAGAGCAAATATTTATCTCCATAATGGAAGTTTCCTATACAGGAGATTTCTAAAGATCTCACTCAGTACTAAACAGAAGTAAAGACTGAAGAGATTTTCAAAGAGCATCAGGGCAGAAAGGGGCAACCTAATACCTCCATACCTCCTCCATCATATAACCCCAGAAATCCTTGAGCAAGGCATTTTAGAAAGCTATATCTATATGGAGAACTTAGGCCCCATTCCCACTGGACTATAAAGCGAATCAACAATCAGATTATAGGGACATCATTCCCATTTGAACTTGCGTTCGATCCTTGTTTAAGGAAAATCGTTCTCATTTGAATTTGCATTCTATCCTACTTTGATAGATTTCTCCAGCGAAAACCCAAATTAGTGGTGGATAACCCGGGTTATCCTGATACCTGGGTGCTCTCTCGGGTGTCTGAACATTGCAAATTGCTCCAGTGACCTCCAAACGCGGTAAGCGCATGACACCCCCTGCCAACCCCCCCATTCCACATAGATCGATGTGTGAGGAGACCCACTGCACACCCTTTTTATAACTATTCTTTCTTTTTTTTCCTTCTTCTGTTTTTGCTGAGTGCCTAAGCATCTGGGTAGCAATCACAATGATGCCTAGCCGCCCAAGTGCTCAGGCGCTCCAGCGATCCATTGACCACAAAAATCCCCCCAGAAAAACAGGTTTGAAAGATGCAAATGGGAACAAGGAACTTCTCCTTTTGTTTCGTGTCTTTTAGATTGTAAGCCTGAGGGCAGAGAACTGTCTGATTAAAAATAATAATTGTAAGCCGCCCTGAGAGCCATTAGGGCTGAAGGGCAGGATATAAATACCTAAATAAATAAATAAATAAATAAAAATAGCCCGCGTCAAAATGCATCGAAGCAATTGACGTCACTGTGATGTCTAATCACCTAAGCGCTTGATTGACAGCTTAAAAAAGGAAAAACCGGTTCCAGACAGGCAATGGGAACGGGAACAAAAAAGTCCATGTCAAAATACAACGGAGAAATATCATTGGGAACAAGAACATGGGTCAAAAAAACCCGAGTCCGTTTGCTCCCTTTTGTAATGGGAACGATGGCCGTGATTCGAATACGACTTGGGAACTCGCTCCGAGTCTGACTCGCAGCAAGATTCGTCGCTTTATAGCCCTGTGGGAATGGGGCCTAAATTTTCAGTTCTGCATTAGACTGAATTGTGTGGATATTTATAGTAATAGAACCAGTTTGTTGTAATGGTTAGAGGATGGACTGGATGCAGGTTCAAGTCTCCACTCACCCATGGAATCCACTGGATGACCTAGGGCTCTTCTCAGCCTGGATGTCACAGGGTAGTTATCATGACAGAGTTGGGAAGGGAAGCATGAAATGTATCACTGGAGAAAAGGTGGAATATGAAAGTAACTTTAAAAAAAATATCTATAAACACAGCCATGCTGACTTTGTGATTCTGGATGCTGCAGTAAAAAAAGGAACATTGCCAAGCTCTGATTGCTAGCTGTAAGAGTCAATTGATCAGACATCATCCCATTTACATTTTATCTCCCCATTTCCCTGTTTCGTGTGCTGTGAAAAGGACTTCTCTTAGTATAGATCGCCAATGGCTTCTACCTGGAGCAAAACTGCATACAGGATAGAAAACAAAGTAGAACCAAGATGGAAATTACAAGAAAAATGGTGGCTAGTGGAGAGGGGGAATCCCTAGATGCCTTCGGGAAGAAGCCTCCAAATGTTCTCTAGAAAGCTCAAAAGGTTTTTGTTTGCTTATGCAAGGCTTACCTGACCTTGTTAATTTTGAACAGAACGTATGCTGCAACATGTTGTACTGCTCTTTTTTTATAGTATAGCTATAGGAGCCTGTCCCTATTCTTTCCATTCTGTTAAAGGATTTTCCAGGAACACATCAGTTTTGGTAACTGAGGTTCCCCTGCATTTCTGTGTTCTTTTTTAAGTTTAATTTGTCTTCTGCATACCTCTAACAACAACAAAAAGGAGTCACACACTGTGCTATAAAACACGCATTCTATGTACTGCTAACATGTAATCCATTCAGAATCTCCATACTTTAGATGACCAAGTATGCATCTTCCAAGGAAAACACATGCTTCACCCAAAGATCATATTCTGTAACTTCTGAAGTTAGAATCCTAACTGGCAGTTCTGCTTGCATAGCTACTGAAGGAAGCTATTTTCCAGAGTTGTAGGGAGTAGATGTCGGAAATCAAAAATCAATCGACGGCAAGGAGAACATTAACTGAATTTGGGGGAGCCTACATATTAATGCTCCCAAAAGGTTACTTGGTATCCACTAGGATTTGATGGATGCTCAAGTCCCATTAAATACAATGGCATAGTCAAATGGTGTCCTTTATATAAAATGGCAACATCAAGGTTTCCTTTTGAGAATATATATATTTTTTACTGTTTTCAAGCTGTGAATGGTTGAATTCATGGGCAGAAAATTCATAGATATGGAAGGTCAATTATCTGAAGTTTCTACAGTGATTAATGTCCTGCTTTAAAATAAAGTGATATTTTAAATTGGCATGCAAATCATTTGTGTTCTGTTGTTTCTCCTTCTTCTGCCTGATGGATAATAGCTTATTTGGGAAAAAGAAAAAGAAAACCAGTTCTTGCTGAGAAAAGCATTTTCAAAGATTAGTGTTTTGGCATGCGAAGTACAACCATGCTTGATATGTTTTATTCAAAGGATGTGCCTTATTCTGAAACGCATAAGCCTTGCATCCCACAAAGGAAAGCTGAAAAGTTGAAGACTAGGGCTTAATTCAGATGGACATGTATATCATTTGATAAATATGCATCTTTGATAACTGGTAGCTAGTTGTGTGAAGAGACAAGAAGGTTCTGTCTGTGGTGATTTCTCCTTTATTATCATCCTTCCATTGGCTCCCCCTCTCTTTCCATATTTGTTACAAACTTCTGTTGATGACTGGAGCTTCTTTCTCCTTACCTTCCCACTCATGCCCTCCATTCTGGTAGTCAAGGACTCTTGTCCCAGCCAAGGATTTTCATTGCTCCATCTCAGATCCCCCCCTTTTCACTTGCTGCCCCTCACACCTGGAACCTCCTTCCCCAGGAGCACGGTTCATCACCTCTTTAACTATCTTCAAAGACAACACTGTTCGGGGAAGAGTTCCCAGACATTACATGACTGTTATCTAATCTTCATTTTAATTTGTTGTCTGCTATATTTTCTTGCTTGAATGTTAAGCTGTATTAATATGTATTAGTTTAATTATTTTCATAGAATGTACGCCATAGGCAGGTTTATTTTATCTATTTTAATTGATTGTATGTACAGCGCTGTGTAAATTTATAGCGCTTTATAAATGAAGCTTAATAATAATAATAATAATGGTGTAGTTCAATATTTGATGCTGTAGTGATGAACAAGGTGGATTTCAGCCCTGGGCCCCCCAAGAAATGATCAGCATCATTAGTCATAGCATCATTTTGCTGATTAAAGACAGGGAATACCATACTAGTAACCACACAGCCCTTACTCTGAGTAGCCATTATTGTCCATAATACTAAGAAATTAAGATTCTGGCTATTTCCAGTTCATATCCAGAAGCTAAATATTTGTATCAACATTTACTGATTCCAAGTATGTGTAACATCTCTACAGAATATACATCCTATTATAAGCTGAAAAGCTGTGCTGGAGCCTCATCTATTTTGTCCTAAACTCTGCTGGAGCTGCCAGTATTGTTAATAGTCTACTACTTAAATAAACAAAGGTGCCACTTATATTATCAACAGGAGTTTGAAGAGCAGGTGCTGTGCTGGTCCAGAAGAAAATATGAGTTGATTCAACAAGAAATGAGACTGGGGCAATTTAAGTTTCTGCTGTCTCTGTTTTTAAATTATCTAAACTTCCCCCCCTTCTAAATATAATAGCACACATTCTCAGATCTTATATACACAAAGTGTGGATATAATATTTAACTTTAGCACACAGATTCATAAGAAAATCCCCTGACTTTTTATGAAGGGAGGGGAGCCATAACCCAAGAAAGACTACCTTTATATAGTGGCAAATATACTCTTTCTCTCTGCCCCACTGTGTTTCTAGTTCTATTTTTGTCTTCAATGCCATTGTTTTATTATGGAGACGGACAGACAGGCATGTACCAGTACGAGCACATGCACGCACGTGCAGGCACATGCGCACAAGCACACACATCCAGCAAAGCAAATCACACCAATTGGGAATTGCTGGTCGAAGACAAGCAGAAAAACAATGAAAAGTTACGGTTAATAAAACAACACTTATACATGCAGAACTGCTTCCTCTGGGCAAAATAGGATTAGGTTACAGTTTAAAAGATGGGGAAAGGTAACATGACCTATCAACAGTAAAATCATCCTTCCCAGAACACTTACACTTTTCCCTTCCATCCATCACCAACTTGTCTATGTTGAACTCAACTTTTCTTAGAACTAAACTAGAACTCTCTCTCTCTCTCTCTCTCTCACACACACACACACACACACAGAATGTTATGTACCGTCCACAACATAGTCAAAGAAAACAGATCAGCCAATTTCTGAAAAGGGCTTTAGTTCTTATTTTCCTTCCAAACAACTCCAAAGGATCTATTAAATAAGATATTTTAAAAAGAAATTAAAAACTTGTTTTATTTACTGTTATAAACACAACTTGCATACTCAGTTTCTTTGTAAAACTTTGGCCATCAATACAACCATCACCTGCTTAACATGGTTGTGCTCTGTTTAAAGGTGCAGAGACATAACTTCTCTTATTAAACTGGTATACAGTAAATAACATGCCAAATGTTTTATTCATTTTTTTATTTGCTTTCTATCAAAGTAGACCAAAGATGTTAGAAACATCAGAAGTGCTATGTAGTATACTTACAAGGATGGGACATGCCATACACAGATGATTTCAACCAAATAGAGTCTGAAGTGATACTAGGTTCAGAAAATCTACCTATCATTACTCTGTTTCACCCTCTACTTCAGATTTGTCCAAGAAACAGTCCACACATGACACGAATCAGCTGCTACATCACTACTTTTCCTTTCTCTTGTGCTTTAACTGTAACTTCATTTTATCAGCAAATTTCGCACAACCTATGAATGACATCAGTGATTAATGTCTGATTGAAACAAGATGGGAAGTCCTCACTGTAACTTGACACAGCCACCAGTTCAATGCAGCCATCAAAAGACCAGACCAATTTACAGCGACATCATTACCAGAAATACCTCACTTTTGATGTCTACCTTAACCTCCCACCAGACATTCATCCAAAGTCTGTTAAATGTGCAGAAGTTAAGATATATAACCCCTTCCACTGGACCACTGGTAACTGGGAAAGCATGATGTCTGTTGAAAGACATCAGTATTATGCAGCTGCTATCTATAGTAAGTGGTTATCACATTTTGTTTGGAATAAGCAAAATGCCCTGAAACTACTGTACAAGCAGTGTTGCCAACAAGATTCGAAAATATTCCCTGGAATGTTTTACCAAAATCCCAAATCCCTGGAATTCCCCAATATTTACCGGAATATTCAGTCAAAATCCCCAGAAAGAAATTAAATTCCTCGGATTCTGGGGAATTCCCCAGAAATTGGGAACACTGTGTACAAGCGACAGCCACACTGTGAAAAACTAGTCACACAAGTCATTAGTGACACCAGTGCAAATGTATCAGCAAAGCATCAACGTGAGACAGTGAAAAAGACAAGACAATGGGCCACATACCCATCCTCCGTTGTCCTGGATCCAGTTGTGCAGGTGCCGGTTCAGGTACTCAGTCATCCACACAGCGATATTGTCCACAAGAGGCGACATCTCCCGACTGACACTCTCCACACAGAGCATGCCACCAAATTCAAAGAATGCCACAATCCTCCCCCAGTTCACACCATCTCGGAACAACTCTTCCACCACGGCCACAAAGCGACTTCTGGCAGTACTCGGGGTCAAGTGCAGCTGCCCTGACATCTGAGTAAAGTCCCTCCGATAGCGCCGCGAAAACTCGTCTCCAGCTTGGCGCAAAGTTGAGTGGACAACCTGTGGCACTGGGTACGGTTCATCCCCAGGGGCATTGGTACTCACAGGAGCAGAACCAGGCAACTCAGAAGAACGAGATGCCAGCCCTGCAGGGGCTGGGATGGTCCTAGAAGCAGCAGCAACAGCAGGCGACATGGTGGAAAGGTTTTCCCCGTCTCCACTGGCAACCCAGTCATATCCTTTCTGCGACAGCTTGTAATGGATGTACCTCAGCACTATTTCCCTGTTATCGTAACCTCTTATCCCTGGATGAGCCATCATGGATAATGAGGAGTAAGGATGTGGGAGAAGGAGGAACCTAGAAGCAGATGAAATGTCCCCCACCCACCCAGAAAATAAAGGAGCCAGTAGTAATAAGTGTGGTTATATATAATCCAGTTGTTTTACTCCATGCAGTTCCATTGGTTGAGGTGTGGGGGAGTCCTCAGGGTCTCAAAGGTATTTCCGCCTTCCCAGTGTTTCCTCTTCAGTTTGTGATCCACAATGGAAACCAGATTTAAAACGCAGCCCACACTGTATTCCACATGTAAGGTTTACGAGAAAAATATTATTTTCAGAAATCTTCCTTCCTCTGTCTTGAAAGGCATCTAAAATAAGAAAAGCAGATAGTTGTTCAAAAAATCAGGTGCATTTTCTTATCTGCTGAGCTAGGCTATGAATGAAGAAGCAGCTGCATAACACAAAACAACAACAAAACACAAAACCCTGCCATTCAAAATGATTTACTATAAGCAGAACAACCTCCAATGCAAATTCATGCAAAGCACGTTCAACTAAAAAACTCTCCACTGGTTTTCTTGTCCTTTTCCTTTACAAATAAAGTTACCCAAAGTATTATTCTCCCCACAACACACACACATTTGGAAAATACTTACTTGAATAAGAAACGTCATTTTCTGTGAAGTTTCCTTGATGGAAAAATGAAACAAAAATCAAACACTCTTGTCCTCTAAAACAGGATGCCCAGATGCTTCTTTGGTGACCCCAAACAAGAAACCAGGGCTGGGAAGGAGGCTTTCAGACACCCTTTTTGGACTGTTAGGATTTTTCCAAAATGTTTCCCAACAAGGCTCCTGTTTGAATGACATTTCCAAAGAAGTAAAAAAAAAAAAAAACCTCAAAAGAAAAAAAAAGGAGGGGTAGAGGAAGGAATGAAGAGAAGGAAAAAAGAAAGAAAAACCTACGAAGGGCATGAAGAGAAATGCATGGTTTGAAATCCAAGCTTTTTAATGAGAGCTGGGTTGCAGTGGAGCCTCTTCCCAAATCAGTGTGGTCTTTTGCTTCATTCAGAGCTGGAGCTCAATGATCTCCCATATATTGATATATATATATATATACACACAAACTGATTTTCCCAGATTGCTCAATTCCAGAGGAGGGGGGGCAATGCACACCAAAATAAAAGGCAGGGAAAAAAGAAGCAGTTTGGGGTCCTTTCCCCCCCAAAAAAAAAGATCTCCCACCAGGCAAAGGAGGGGGGCCAATGGGATGTGCCTTAATTCCTCCTGACCTCCCCCTCCTTCTTCTTCTTCTTCCTCCTCCTCCTCCTCTTCCCTCCAATGCCCTTACTACCCAGGTAGCCCTTGGGAAGCTTCCTCCTCTTCCTCCTCCTGGAGGAAGGCTGGATGTGTTGCTGTTGCAGAGTCCCACCAGGCTCTGTGTGGAAGCCACTCAATGCAGCAGCAGCAGCAGCAGCAGCTGCCCAAGGGGAGGAGGAGACTGGGGCAGGGCTCACCCTTCAGCCTCTGCAAATGGGGGCAGCCTGTCTCTTAGCCCCACCTCACGCTTCATTCAAGAAAAGGGGGGAATGAAGACACTCAAAGAAGGAGGGAGTGAACGAGAGAGAAAAGGAAGCCTTCTTTTCCTTCAAGCCAGCCTTACTTCTCCTCCACCAGGACAAGTTGGGGGATTTTTTGCTTTTTTGGAGGGAGGGAGCTAGCTAGCTCAGCAGCTCTTCCTCCTGCTGCTGCTGCTGGGCTGGAGGCTGGGTGGTCCACAGTGGGAGGGTCTGGCTGGGCAAAGAGGAGGCAAAGCCCAGGGAACACACACACACACAGTCACACACATACACTCTGCTTCCCCCTGGCTTGCTTCATTCATTTGAGCTGGAGGACTCCGCTGGTAGGGAAGCTGCTGTGGGATTGGTCCACCAACAGCCAGAAGGAGGGGGCTGCTTGGCAAAGGGAAATCATCAGCAGGGTCTCTTTCATTTTATACACAGAGAAAGAATTAAAGTGGGTTGCTTTTATGTGTGTGTGTGTGTGTACACACACACACATACATATATATAGAGAAAGAAAAATAAAGAGGGTTTCTTTTATTTTATACATATATAAAGAGAAATAAGGAGGGTTTTTATTATATATATATATATATATATATATAGAGAGAGAGAGAGAGAGAGAGAGGGTTTCTTTTATTTTATGCATATATATAGAAATAAAGAGGGTTTGTATGTATATATATATACTGTATAGAGAGAGGGGGGGTTCTTTTATTTTATACACACATAAAGAAATAAAGAGGGTTTCTTTTAATATCTATCTATATATATAGACAGAGTTTCTTTTATTTCATACATAACTATATATAGAAATAAAGAGGGTTTCTTTTACTGTATATATATATATATATAGAGAGAGAGAGAGAGAGAAATAAAGAGGACTTCTTTTATTTTATACATACAGAAATAGAGGTTTTTTATATTTTATACATATAGAAATAAAGAGGGTTTATTTTATTTTATACATATAGAGAGAAATAGTGTTTCTTACATATATATATATATATGTTGCTGTTTTATACACACACTTATACATATGTGTATATATATGTATTTGTGTTCTCTCTCTCTCTCTCTCTCTCTCTATATATATATATATATATAAACCTCCTCTGAACAAATCATGCCAAGAAACCCCATGTCAGAAGCGAATTGAAGGTACCCAACAACAATACACACACCCACACACACACGCAGAGCAATATGAATTAAGTAGGAACCAGGGTCGTTTGAACCGTTTCAAACCAATTCACAATCCGATTTAAAAGATAGTGGGAATGAGCCCGTGGACTCCAGAGACCAGGGTTTGAATTCCTAGCTTGAACATTTAAAATAAAACAAAACACTGGGTGTCCTCGGGCAAGTCACACTCTCTCAGCCTCAGAGGATGGGAATGGCAAACCCACTTGTCAGGAAAAGCCAGCCATAGCTTTGCCTTAGGGTCACGATAAGTATTTTTTAAAATGACAGCAACACTTTGCAGGTACCACAAAAGAAAGAAAAGCCCCCTCCTCCTCAGCCAGGATGTCAAAAGAGGAATATTACTTACAGAGAAAGGAAACCGAGGGGGCCACCCACTCGTGGAAGACCACCCAGTTGGGCCTTGCATGAACTAGGAAAGAAAAGCCAGGGTCCAGTGCTCCCTAACTGTGGGGCTCACCGACAGAAACCCACACACAACACCAGAGACAATTTTGTTTTGCCCTGTTCAAAGAGTTAGGCAATGATTCTTTGTGAATTATAGCTTCCTGTAGGAAACAGGCTGGAGATAGTCTCGGTCAGAAAAAAAGGAGACCCATTTTTCCCCTCACACAGAGCCCTGCCCTTTGAAACCTTGTAACTCCCTTTCCAGTTTGCAAACATTCACACCACCTGAAGCAGCTCCCTCTTTTATATATATCTCACCCACACACCTTTGAGCACTTGCCAATGCAAACTTCTCATCTGCTCCTGAGGAGCCAGGCTAAGTACATCCTTGATGGATGTCACTTTGCCCCAAAAGACCACCTCCCCTCCCCTTTTCCCCACTGCCATATAAAGCCAGGGCAAGCTGTGTGGGTTCCTCCCACCACCCTTTTCACATTTGATAAAAATATACATTTTTTAAAAAGGTACAAATTCTCCAGAGGAGTGAGGCGTTGACACTTGTGCTGTCCCAGCCTGTGTGCAAAGGAATTCCCACTTGTGGGGCCAACTGAAGAGATAGCAATAGGGTGCCCTCTGGCTTCCAACTCTGGTGGCTGCCTCAGGCCTATTGCTCAGGTGCCTCCTCACACTGAGGCTGCATCCACACTGGAGAAATAACTCTGTTTGGCACTGCTTTAACTGCCCTGGCTCAAGGCTATGGAATTCTGGGAGTTGGAGTTTGTTGTGGGTCCAGAGTGGAGCAGAGCTCTGTTATATCTGGTACAACCTCTGTCTTCTATTTCTTCATGTATCTTATCCTTGCGGCTATTATAATACAAAATAACAATTTACCATGTTTCTGTCCTAATTCCTCCCCTAGCATTCCCAATAAATATACTTTTGGATGCAGTTGAACATCCTTTTTAAAGATTTTCCCAATTTTATCCCCCCAATACTTGGTAGTTGTGTGCCTTCAAGTAGTTTCTGATTTATGGTGACCCTAAGGCAAACCTATCCTAGGGTTTGTCAAAATTTCTTCAGAGAAGGTCTGCCATTTCTATTCGTTAAAGGCTGAAAGAATGTGATTTGCCCAAGGTCACCCAGTGGGTTTCCATGGCCATTTGGAGATTCGAACCTGGTCTCCAGAGTCATAGTCTAATGCCCAAACCACTACACTGGCTTAGATAGTACATAGTAAAAATAGTAAAAGCCAGAGAACTTTTGCTCCGGATGCCCATAGACTGTGGAATAACCTGCCAGCAGAAAAGATTCAATAGCTCAATACACTGTTCAGATTTAAAATCAGATTTAAATTTTAGTCCAGATGATTTTTTGTGAATTCCGATGCTGAATTTTAAATGTGGACTGTTTTAAATTGTGTATGTCTTATTTGTCCTTTTAAACTCTGGCATGTTTTAATTAATGTATTTTAACTGATGTTGGTCCCATGTGCTCTCTGCTGCCTTTGTCCTTCACTCCACCTCTCTGCCCTATATCCTGCCCAGTGTGCCCTTCATTTTTGTGTGTTTGTGTATGTGTTTGGTTTTTTAAATGCAATTCCAGCATTGTTCTAATGCAGTTTAACAATAAATAAATATATTTTTAAAAGAAAATAAAACAAAAAGAGTGAGAGACTATTTTGGAATTGAAAAGGGGAGGTGGGAGAGGAGGAGACATTGACCCCATGCAAGCACACAGTTCCAGAACTGCCACAGGGTAATTTACCACACTTGTGGACTATTGCAACACCTGTGCAATTGGGAACTTATCAGTGGGTTTTCTCCATCATTGTCAAGGTGCAGGCTAGCTACAATTGGAAGACAAGACAGCAATGAAAGAGAGAGAGAGAGAGACCATAGAGTTGCACTGGATAACCTGGAGATTCATAGAGAGGTGTTTTCTTAGGTAAAAAGAATAGTGTTTGTTCATTTGTGGTTAGCCTTCATTCCTAACTCCAACCAATGTCAAGGTGCAGGCTAACTGCAATTGGAAGACAAGGCAGCAATGAGTGAGAGACAGTGTTGTGTGATAGGTATCACCAAAGGTACTATTACTGAACTTTATGTGTGATAAAGGACTTAGTGGCTTATTAGAGTCCTATTAGTCTAAGTATTCCTCTGGTTTCAACTGGTCATCATCTGTGAAATAAATTTTTTTAAAGGCCATTATTCTCTATGTACATTTTTGGAAGAAACCCCAATGTTTCCTTCCAAATCTTTCTCTGCTCTACCTGGAGATACTGGAAACTGATCCAGAGACCTTCTGCTTCACCCCATACTACATTTATGCACAAGCTAAGGACTTTATCACACATGGATTTTAAACTGCTATAAAAGTTCAATTCCGATCGTAGTTAGCCTGCACCTTGACATTGGCTGGGGTCTAAACATATATTTACAAAAAGGATCCCCAAATAACACCACTTCTCAAATATTTCTGAACCAACACAGTTTTTAACAACCACAGCAATAAATCAGCCACATGTCTGATAAAATTCCATCAATTAAAAACCATGCAAATGCCAAGTGTGAAAGAGCTGTTAACTCATACCTGCAGAGGCTACATCTGCTTTCTTTAGCTGGGGTCAAAGGGGATGTACAAGCTTAAACAGAAATAGGCATTCCTGACCACTGCTGTGATTCAGCAAACAGGTGCTGGGTTCAAAACAGCCCTAAACTGCAAAGTTAACCTTTAAGATGGAGGGCTAGCTTCAAGCAGAACTGCTTCCACTTATTCTACCTACATTGTGCAAGCAGTTTTCTGATGTCATTCTACCTACATTGTGCAAGCAGTTCTCTGATATCTCCTGGGCTCGTAATACATTGTGAAGACAGAGTGGAGGGGCGCATTCTGCAACATTTTTATAATGCATGAAGAAAATGCACACATTTCCAAAATGTACATAAACATTAGTAATGCCTCATTAAAAATGCATACAATGGGCACATTTAGAAAAACTACATACAGGTCTGATGGGGTGCAGTCTAGCTCTGCACTAGACTGAAATAGGCTTGGCATGGGAAAATTAGAACCATAATGAGTTCAAGCTTGACAGCTAGCCTCCACACATCTGGAAACACCTTTAATAGGAGGGAAGTGTTGCCTCCCCCTACCCCCCATTAATTGTCTATGAAAAATTGGAGCCTCTGCTATGACTGCTTTTAAAACAAAAGAAAAATAGCACACATTTTATCAGGGGGAAAACAGCTATCAGTTGCCAGTGTAGCAAATCACTTAGAAAATGTCAATGGCCCCATACAGACAGGCCAAAATAAAGCTGCTTTGAGTCACTTTGGAGGTATGCTGTTTACATGATGCATGCATCCTAAAAGTCCAGAAGCTACGACAAAGCCATGCTCCAGTCCTAAGGCACAAAAGAACAACCACCACCACTACCTTGGATGCACTGATGGAAAGAAATATGCAAGCCTCGGGTATAAATGTACAGTTGTATCCACCTCCATTTTGAAAGCCAGCATAATGTAGTGGTTTGAATGTTGGGTTATGACTCTAGAGCCCAGGATTGGAATCTTTGCTCAACCATTGAAACCCACTGGGTGATATTGGGCAAGCCACACGCTCTCAGCCTCAGAGGAAGGCAAAGTCAAATCTGAATAAATCTTACCAATAAAACACTGTGATAGGTTCATCTTAGGGCAACCATAAGCCGGAAATGACTCGGAGGCACACAATAACAACAACAGTCCTGCTGCCAGCAGTATGTAATTATGTGTTTATACCTAAACTGTTTATGCTATCAATGTTTCTGAGCAAGTGGATTGTAAGTCACAAGCATTCATGCTAAAATAAATAGGCTTAAATACTCCTTCCCTTTCCTTTCCTTTTAAAACACTGAAACAAATTAGTACTGATATCCTTTTGAAAAGGAAATGTAGATCACACATGCTTTTCTATGGAATCTTTTTACAGTAGTCTCTATTGATAAGGACAGGTTGCTTACCTGTAACAGTATTTCTTCGAGTGGTCATCTGCGAATACATACAAATGGGTTTCACTGCGCCTGCGCAGTGCTGCTCGGAACCTACTGGAATCACTGGGCAGAGTTAACTCTGCAACATATTGAAACTTTTTGGCGGTAACTCCGCCCACCCGTTATAAGGCCCCTGCCTTCCCGCTCTTTCCCCAGTTCCTTTTTTCCGCCGCGCTAGCTGCTTCTAGGAACTTTCGCTTGCTCTTGCTTGATTGGAATCACTCTCGTTTTTGACCTTCGGACTGTTTTTGACCATTCTTTCTCTCCCGCCCCGGTAACTTCGGACCTTCGGACTGTTTGACTTCGCCCTTGGATCTCGCTTCACTCGCAGGATGTCCCCTCCTTTCAAGAAGTGTGACATCTGCAGCGGAAAGGTTCCTGTTCAGGACCCCCATTCCTCTTGCCTCTTCTGCCTGGGCCGAGACCACGACCCCAGGGTCTGCAGCCTCTGTAAGTCCATGTCCTCCCAAGCCCGTAAAAATCGGGAGTCGCGGCTTACATCCGCTATTGCCCAGGGCAAGATCAGGGAAGGGGACCCTCGCCCGGCGTCAGCGCCTTCTGCTTCGGCTCCACCTGCCCAGGCTCGTAGCGGCCCTTCCAGCGCCCCTCCTTCTACTTCTCTGGGGCAGGACAAGGGGAGTTCGGACTCTTCTCGCCCGCCGGCTCGGGGTGCAGCTCCCAAACCACCGAAACATCCCCGCACATCGGGATCAGTCGGGAAGGACACGGCCACCGGCCGTATGGAGGGAGTCTCCTCTGAGACATCAGCAACGGCCCGGGCAGCTCCGGAGAAGAAGAGATCCAAGTCCAAGTCTGGATCGGACCCCGCACCGAGGGGCACTGTCTCCGAGGAACCCTCGGGCTCGAGGGATTCCGCTGCCCGTACCGAAGACCGCGCTGGTCGGACGGCTACTATCTCGGAGTCCCCGATCCAGTTCTTTTGAAAGTGAAAGCAGTGAAACCCATTTGTATGATTCGCAGAGACCACGAAGAAGAAAATTAAGTACATAAATACAGAGTCAGTGTGGTGTAAAGATTTGAGTGTTGTACTATGGCTCTGGAGGACAGGGTTTGATTCCCAGCTTGGCCATGAAACCCAGTAACCTTGGACATGTCACACTCTCTCAGCCTCAGAGAAAGGCAATGGCAAACCTCCTCTGAAGAAATCTTGCCAAGAAACCCCCATGATAGGTTCAACTTAGGGTCACCAGCCAGAAACAACTCGAAGGCACACAACAATAACATAGTGCACTTGGCTTAAATTTTAATGTCCATATAATAATCTAGTTAACTGCAACTGCAGCACATAAATGTACAGATGATGTGGGAATCATGCAGTCTTCTGGAGGATGTCAGACTAGAACTCTCAGCAACCCCAGCTGGTATAGCCAATGGTGAACAACAACAGAAGTTGGAAGTAATTACCACCTGGAAGGCTGCCCAATTCCCACCCCTAATGTAGAAAACTTCAACAGGCTGACCTTTGCCTTACCTTCTCCTGCATGGACACAAGCAGCACTAGTGGTTATTACAGTGAATCCTGGGACTCATGAGCCTTTCTATCCACTCCCACCCCACTTATTTGTGGTCTCATACTGGAACGCAATACAGTTTAATTGAACTACACAATAAATTCAGTTTGGGGACTACAACAAAATTTTATAAAACTGCAACAAGTGCACACAATATATAAAAGATTGTCCTTTCCAAACTTGTATAGTAAGGCATCATCAATTATTGTGGCACATACTGTAAGATGTGCATGAGAATAATCTAAAATGTGTTCAGCAATCGGAATGCAAAAGTTTAAGATTTCTGCAAAACCAACAGCTTTGCTATTTCTAGTTTCAACATTATATGGGTATGGATATATGCATGTTATAGTACAAAACAACTTTCTTTTTGAGTTGTTCGCATGACTGGAAAAACCAAACCTGTGTCTGTTAACAAGTATATCGAAAATAAGATTATGCATGTATGATTTTGTTTTATAACTGGAAATCTAATTAAATCTCTTCACAAACTCTATATCGTTTTCTTTGACACCTGAAATGAGTTCATGTTTTATGGTGATAGAAGAGATGTGGAAATCTAATTTTTTAAAAAATAGGAAAAAAAAATCTGGAACTCCATCCCCACCCCTCCAAAATTGGCCAAAATTAATTATGGAATATTTTCTTTTATAATGAATTAAAGTTTTAAAAAGAGGTATTCATGTATTTATTCATGCAAAATTATTTCTAAAAACTATGTAATTGGAAGGCTTTTACATAAGACCTCATATAACGGGGTGGAGAAAGCACAGGGCCCACCTTTGTAACTCCAGGCCCCCCTAAATTTCCTAATCTATTTTTTGGCATTATTTTTGGCCAATTTAGTCTGGAAACTTCACCAAAATTCCCCAAAACATGCAAAAAGATGCGTTAGCACCCTCTGTCCCATGCAATCATTCCCCAATAGCCCTCTTGGCAAAAACAGTAACCATCAGGGACATTACATCAGCATTTGGGATGTGGTATAACTGCAGGAAGTGTTACTGCATGCAGTCAGGGAGGTTGTGGCCTGGCTGAGAGAAACTGGCCTCCGAACCCCAGGGTAGGTGCCCACTAAAACATATAGTATCAGATCATCACAATTCTTGGTCTTCATTTCCTTTCCACAATTCTTTTTATGGAACTAACTGTGATTGTTTGTTCTGGAATGGCAGGGGGAGCAATCCACCATGCATGGGTTTTACTCTGCATGCCAACCCGAAAAGGCAGGAGTCCAAATTCTTTTTCCATTTTATCCATTAGAATTCCCTTTCTCCATCAGTTTCTTTATCTAGCCCTGCTTAATCCTACTTCCCCTTCCCCTTTCCTGAGTTTTGATTATGTCTTCATACTATCCTCGCTCCCCCTCCCACTGTCCTACATTCAGTGTCATATCCCTGTCCGGTATTCCTTCTTCATCACTTCTCTAACTCCTTTCCCAATAATAAAGGCTGTGGATTTCTCCCCCTTCACAGTAAGTATCACCTCTCATCCTCGGGATGGCAGCTGGAACAATCCACCGCGTATAGGATCTATCCAAGCCGGTAATATTGGGTGAGATACTCAGCTACTTTGGAACCACTACCTGCAACACTCTCCTTCCAAATGAAGCTTGTGCTTATCTGTACTACTCTAATTTATGTTTAATTAAAGTAGAGGGTTCACGTCATTCTGCTGCATCACACACATCTTGCAAAGGTGTTGGCACAGCATACGCTGAACTCATAGCTACACATTCCTAGGTTGTGGCTTCCCTTCCAAATCATAACATAACGTAACATAACATAACATAACGTTCTGGGATTGAATGAGACAAGTATTGCTTCCAAATGTGTGAACTGACTTGTTCTTTTGATATAAATTCTTACAGCTCTCCTCACATCTAAGGAATGCCATTTCATTTCTTCTGGATGACCTGGCCTTAGAAAAACATTGAGTCTGCACTATATTGTGTCCTTTATCTTTCATACTCTACCATCTTTGTGTTGAGAGATGTTTGTGGTTAGCACCACGTCCTTCTAAGCTTGCATCTGTTGTTATATGCATTCAATTCTGAAACATCAAAGGTACCCCCTTATCCAGATTCCTGTCTAGCAGCCACCACCTTAACTCTTTTTTTCAAGCAAAATGGTACTGATTACACAGTACAGCTTTCTCCCAGTAGTTTTCTAATACAGAAGCAACAGTTTTTGCAAAGATCTGGAGTGGAACCTTTCCCATGGCACAATTTGTATCATCAATACTAATATTCTCATTAATTTGGCCAGCATCATTAAATTTGCTATTTTCACTGATATCAGATGTGCTATCTCTTGCTCTAACTTTCCTTTCCTTTCATGTAATAGTCTTATAAGACCCCTTTCGATATCTATCAAGGCTTCCAAATATACTAAATTCTTGGTTGGTATTAATGGGCTTTTCTTGTAATGTATTAGGAACCCATAACGTTCCAGAGTTTCATCAGTCAATTTTAGGTCTGTCAACATTGCCTCCTTTGATTTTGCTTTCTGCACTGTATCATCTAGGCATGGATATAACTGAACCCTTTTCTGTCTCAGGAATGCTATCAATGATATCAACACCTTCATGAACACTCTTGGTGCCAATGCTAGGCCAAAAGGCAATGCTTTGATTTGATAATTATGTACATAGTACTGTACTCTAATCTGAGATACCTTCTGTCTGCCTTTGCCATGGGAACATGGAGATCAACTTCATTTAAATCTACAGAAACCATCAGATCCTTCTTCCTCAAACTGTCCTTTCTTTTTAGATTGTAAACCCGAGGGCAGGGAACTGTCTGAATAACTATCTGTAAGCTGCTCTGAGAGCCTTTAAGGCTGAAGAACAGGGTATAAATACTGCAAATAAATAAATAAATAGTTTGAAGCATCTTCATCATGAATCTCACGTACCTTAAATAAACACTGAGGTACTTGAGATTCAAAACCAGATAATAAGTGTCATTGCTTTTGGGCACAGTAAAGAGAATAAAGCCCAGAACGTCTGATCCACTGGAACCCCCTCTATTGCCCCTATGTCCAACAGGTACTGAATCTCCTTCCTTGCTATTTATCGCTTGTCTAAATCTCTCGCTATCAGAGAGCAAAGATATCTGCTGTTCGTTTTTTTTGTCAAATATTATTTTGTAATCTCATGTTACTGATTTACCCACTGGTCTGTCATGATCTCTAACCATAAACTGCCTGACCATAAATTGCCTAAACTGCAACAATCTTCCTCAAGTCCTCAAGTCAATACTGGGTTCTTCCCCTTTTTGAGGAAGAACCTCCACCTCTTACCTGAACTGGAAGTTCTGCTTCCCATAACTTGTCCTTTGTTTGTACTACTGCTGTCTTTGCTTCCAGAACTCTTGTCTGTCTAGCCATTCCTCTTCCTCCATGAAAGGAATTATAGCTGTCAAATCCACTCCTGTACAAGCATCTATCCAAATGTTTCTTTTGCAATGTTGGCATATCCTGGTTTTTCTCCTTATTTTCTATCAAAACTTTATCCAAGGTATCCTCACCAAATAGCAGCTCTCCCTTAAAGGGAATGAATGTCAATTTATTTCTAGACCTTTCGTCTGCTTCCCAATGATGCAACAACAATGAATGTCTACTGAAACTGCATTAATGCTTCAGGCTGCAAATGCAGTGGAGTTGTGACTTGCATCTGCAACATACTGCAGAACTCTCTTCAATCGGTCCAATTCCTTATGTGGTAAGCTCACACTCACCTCCTATGATTCTTCCAGATCCTGAATCCATAGCACTGCAGCCTGAAAAAACATTGATGTGGCTACTGATGCTTTTACTGCCGGCACCAAAGCCTTGTGCACTTTTCTTGCTCATCTCTTGTCCGTGTCTTTTAAAGTTGCATCACCTTCACATGGAACAATAGCACCTGAAATCAAAGGTGCTATTGGGCCATAATGAGTGGACCAGTTAAAAAGGTATTAAAACACATTCTAATCCACCACCAATATGCA